>NC_064629.1:571150056-571453086 GCF_023864275.1 Schistocerca cancellata
GTGAAGGAGTTTTGCTATTTGGGGAGCAAAATAACTAATTATGGTTGAAGTAGAGAGGACATAAAATGTAAACTGGCAGTGGCAAGGAAAGCGTTTCTGAAGATAAATTTCTTAACATCTGAAGATAAATTTCTTAACATCGAGTATAGATTTGTGTGTCAGGAAGTCGTTTCTGAAAGTATTTGTATGGAGTGTAGCCATGTACGGAAGTGAAATGTGGACGATAAACAGTTTAGACAAGAAGAGAATAGAAGCTTTCGAAATGTGGTACTACAGAAGAATGCTGAAGATTAGATGGGTAGATCACATAACTAATGAGGAGGTATTGAATAGGACTGGGGAGAAGAGAAGTTTGTGGCACATCTTGACTAGAAGAAGGGATCGGTTAGTAGGACATATTGTGAGGCATCAAGGGATCACCAATTTAATACTGGAGGGCAGTGTGGAGGGTAAAAATCAGAGAGGGAGACCAAGAGATGAATACACTAAGCAAATTCAGAAGGATGTAGGTTGCAGTAGGTACTGGAAGATGAAGAAACTTGCACAGGATAGAGTAGCATGGAGAGTTGCATCAAACCAGTCTCAGGACTGCAGACCACCACCACCACCACCACCACCACCACCACCACAACAACAACAACAACAACAACAACAACAACATCACAAATTAATTTGTACATATGGTTACATTCTCATCATTTCTAAGTTTTTTCCTCAAAAAGAAAAACGATATACAGACTTTGCGAGTTAGTAAGTGCTATCCACCACCTTTTACACATCACAGTAATAAAAAGAATTGTTAATTACAAACTCCCTCAGTTTGTTTTCAAATTTTACTTTGCTATTATATCACTGGGTAAGTGATCAACATTTTTTGTTACAGCATTGTGCACCTCCTTTTGTGCAAAGAACAACTTTAATGTGGAGTAACGATTGTCATTTTTCCTTCTGGTATTGTAATTATGTACATCGTTGTTCCTTTTGAAATGTGACTGTAGTGGATTATTTGCAACAAACTTCATGAGGGAATAAATATACCATGAAGCAGTAGCCTGAATGCCCAACCCCTTTAACAGATGTCTATAAGAGGACTATGGGTGAATATCACATATTATTTTTACAGTGTGATTTTGCATAATGAAACTTTCTTGTTTAACAATGAGTTACCTCAGAACATTATTCAATATGACATTATTGACTGAAAATATGCAAAATATGTCAACTTACTGATTTGTCTCCTCCCAAGTTTTGCACTGATTATAAGTGCAAATGTGGCTGAATTAAGTTGTTTTAGGAATTCCAAAATGTCATTTTCCAGTTTAAATTCTCATCAATATGGACACCTAAGACTTTTGAAGACTCTGCCCTATTTATAATTTCCTTGCCATCTATTACACTTATCACTGGTGTAGTACCCCTGGATGTGCAGAACTGAAAATTCTGTGTCCAAAAAAACAGAGGGGTAGAACATTTGCAGAAAACCAATCAATGGTATTTTTAAGGACATTATTTCTTCTGTTTCTCTATATATGCTTGGACTGATTAGAATGCTAGTTTCAACTGTAAAAAGAAATAATTCTGCTTGTTGTATATTATATGGAAGATCATTTACATAGATGAGAAACCATACTGGACCTTTGACTGAGCCTTGGGGGCCCCCATACGTGATTTCTCCCCCATCAGAATTATGTCCCCAGACTATATTGGTTGAATTACTAAGAACGACTTTCTGCATTTTTTAGTATGATATGACATTATCCATTGGTTGGCTATACCACCAATCCCATAAGACTTCAATTCATTTAGGAGAATACTGTATTCACACAGTCAAATGTCTTAGATTAGTTGCAGAAAATACCAACTGGTACTATTTCATTACTTAACGCTTATAAAATCTGGTGAGTGAACACGAAAATGGCATTCTCAATAGAGAAACCTTTTTGAAACGCAAACTTTGATTTGCTGAGGATGTTTTTGTTGCTATTCTACAATACATTACCTTCTGAAACATTTTGAAAAAGGACATCAGCAATGAACAGGTCACTAGGTATCAGAACAATTAAAAATCCTGTATTCACTGTGTTCTACAAAAATGATGGCATTATATTAAGCAAAGCTATTGAAGGCAAACATATGAACACCATGACAGAAATTCGTAACACTCATAAGAGAACCATATAGCACATAGTTAAATGAGAGAAAGAAAGAACAACCAACTCACACCCAATATAGTATCATCATTCATATGTATGGCCATACTGTGACTGATAATTAACAAGTTGACATTTTTAATGATCATTTACCCAAGGCAGCACACAAAATGTAGTCCAATAGTGCACCTGGACAAGTACAGAGGTACACTGGACATAATACTACAAACAATTAGAAATAGAACCAAAGTCATTTTCTGAAACTAAGATCAGATATTGATTAAATCTGAACAGTTGTCAAAAACGAAAATGATGTGGTGCGGATGGAATTTTGAACAGAGTTTCTGAAGAGCTGTTTTAACTTAATAAATCATGCCACTGACAGACTTAGAACTTTTAGGTGCTGCAATCTGCATTTCTTTGCTGTTATTGCAAAATAAACATTCTTGTGATTTTGGTGCACCTTCTGTTTCTTTTTTCAGAGTCAGTACCTTTCATAGCTTTTTTTTCTCCTAGTGCACTTTAAACTCTCTTACAATAGCTTTAGTTCATCCTATTTTCCAGACCCATTGTTGAATGTTTGAGTTTTGGCCTGAATGAATTTCTCATGGAAGACATGTATCCAAAACTTTGTACAGCTTTAAAAACAGTAAAAGAAACAGATTTGTGTCACTGAACCTCAAATGGGCTGTTACATGAAAGAGTTATTCTGAAGATTTGCGTTATTGAATTGGAAATAAATACTCTTCACAATCAACAATGATCTTCAAAAATTGGCATTCTTTCTCTGACAGACTTGCATGTTTCTTCTGCTCTCTATTTGGTAAAATATTGTTAAGTGCCCTTGAGTTACTTTCCACTTGTCCTCAAACTAAGTGACACCACACTACAGGTGCTCTGAATAGCTCTTGAAATTAGGAAGAAATTTTAGTGCATGCATGCATACATACACACATACTGGGGATCTTTAACCTCATTGATCACCCTGTTTGACATTTGTGACCCTAAAAGCTTTTCTAGTTTCTCCTTGTCATCCTCCTCTCATCTAAATCATTTGCCCGTATAGAGACAAAAGGAATTTGTGAGTATTATTAACTTTCTAGCAATTTATTTTCATTGGAAAAATTATTGTTTACACATCAGCTGTTGATCTAACAGAACTGAAACTGGCACCAAACACTTTGTGCCAAATCGCTTTGGTGCTTGACATGTTGTGATGAAAGAAATAGAATTTGATACATGCAAACCACTGTTATCACTTCATCATCAGTAACAGCCCAAAATAAATTTATAAAAAAATATTATAAAAGAAAACTGATGAAATATTAATTAAAACTGTTAATAAATCAATTAAATAAAAAAATACATGCCAATCTCTACTTTTTATGTGAGTAAAATTCAGAGCTCACAAAAATTCCTCGAAAGAAAACTATGTATGTCAATTCTGACCGCGCTGACTGTTTTTCGGGTGTCCGCCTTGTGACCTCTCAACAAGCAGGTGCAGTTTGAGGTTCACTGGGTCACAAACAGCAGTAAGTATAGACTGTGCAGCTCGTGGTGCTCATCTGCAGGTTTAATTATTCTTTTCTTTCCAGCAAAGATCCCAAACTTTAAATGAGTGTCATGAGAATAGGTGGTATTGTTAAACAGCTTAGCACTGGCAGTATTCAAGGTGACAGATCAGTTGTAAGGTGCAACATTTGCACATCTTAGTTGTTACTGATAAAAAGCACCAACAAAATCATGTTGAGCAGCATATGGAAAGCACTGAACATGTCAAGAATAAGGAACTACAACGTGGTAACAGTACTGTGAGAGCAGTTTACTGGAGAAACACTGGCATTTTCAAGACCAAAAGGTAAGTGATTTTTTTATGAAACAGTGGCAGCATTTCTAGCATGTTGTATCATATCTAGGCAAATATGTAGTCTGTTTGCAATGAGTGTATTTTGAAAGAGTTATAGTTTCACCTCTATATGACATAAAAGTATCACAAATCAAATAAACATTAGTTGATGACCCCAGCATATTTCATTCTAGATGAAATCACTGACAAACAGAAAAGATCAATGTGTATGGACATTTTAGTCAGTAGGAGCTCTGCATGTAGATCAAGTTGCTTTTGTTAACTTTTTACCTAGAGAAAACTGACAATGCTAACATAATGAGAAGTTTCAATAATGCAAGCTGGAGTTGTGACCTCAAAGAGAAAAATATAAAGAATAGCCAGCACTCACACAGAAAGCTAGTATTTCCAATTGCAAGTCCATGTTCTGCAACTTAAAATGAGTAAACTGTTTTGTGCACACTACTCATCAAGTTTTTGAGACATAAAATTACGAATACTCATATACGAATCAATTTCATACCTTGCCTTAAGGAATCTTGAAAAAAGTTCCTGCCAGTACGAAGATGTATATTCTAACTGCCTTTACCATATTTCCTCATCATTAGTAGATGGGATACATTGTTAAAAGTTTCAGCGTTTACATATAATAAATTTCAAGTATTATGCAGATCTTTACATATTTTCTCCGATTATATCAAAGGTTAAAAAAATTATTGTGTAAAGAAGAACTGTGAGATGAACTTTACATCATACATGACCCCTCCTGACAATAACCATGACACATTTGGAGAAACACACAGTGCACTATTATGGCATACGGGAGGATGCGTTTGAAGAAGTCGAAGAACAGAAGTTGGACCAAAACTGATGTGGTGCTGAACAGGAATACTGATTATCATTTTAAAACAAAATATGCACAGCTTGTGTCTGTTGATGTAGAACGCCCCTTTCTGTTTACAAATATGTAGGCCACTGAGTGCAAAAAGTGGGACATTTGTGATTTAATGATTTGCATATGCATATTTTAATAAATGTTCACATTTGAAATTGGTACTTTCTTTACCATATTTTTCACCTTAAATATCACACCTTTTTGCAAACAGCTTTTCACATTTTAGTAGTAAAGATCCTACGTCTAATCATTAGTGATGGTCCAAATGGTTCTGAGCACTATGGGACTTAAGATGATCTGTGGTCATCAGTCCCCTAGAACTTAGAACTACTTAAACCTAACTAATCTAAGGACATCACACACATCCATGCCCGAGGCAGGATTCAAACCTGCGACTGTAGCGGTCAAGCGGTTCCAGACTGAAGCGCCTAGAATCGCAGGGCCACACCGGCCGGCAATCATTAGTGACACATTTAATCTCATTACTGGCACATGGAATTTTGTAAAGACATACAGTATGAGTTACACAACTGTTAAACCTCTTTAAGGGAAAGTTACAGCATAAGGGACATTCCACTTCAAGGGGACCAGGAGTTCCCACTCGACCATCTCCAAATCTAATGAAATTCGGTGTGGAGGTTCTGCATGGCCTTTAGTGGCTGCATACCAAATTTCAGTTCAGTATCCTCAGTGGTTGAATTCTTAAGGGATTTTAAAGAGAGGCTACTCACTTCCGCATCATGTACGAAGGTGAAAATGTGCCAACTTTGCTGGGCTTTTTTTAAATGTTCAACAAACATTTGGTCATTTGCTCTGTATACACAAACAACTTTTTATGCTGAATCACAGCGTGGCAAAAATAAGGGTTTTAACCTTACCTAAATATAGATACAAGCCTCTAAAGTGGCTAAAAAATTCGTCGCACTATTCTGAGAGCCATGGTTTGACTGACCACTGCTACTTTCCATATGAACCAAACACCACAACTTCAGAGGGTTATTCATATCTATGATGTCTATATATTGACAAGATTTAATTAACATTGGATGCCAAGATTGAAAGATATGTATCTGCAAAGTTGGCCTCAATTTTCTAATTGCAAATTTTAGGGTATTTTTGGGGGGCAATACCTCAACTATGTCTTCTTCAATCCTCTTTTTTCTTGCTACAGCTGGAAAACGTATGCTTTAAGGTTTCAAAGAAATAGTGTTTAATTTCTGGATCATTCAGTTTAATGAGTAAGAATACATTTCAAAAGTTATTATCTTAGCACTTCAAGAAGATTGAAAAATAAAATATTTTGCTCATTAAGTCCCATAATCAATTATTTTTATTTGAGTGTATAAGTCAGTGTCAAACATTAATTTAACACATGACATAAAAACAAGTATAGTACAAAACAGCAAATCTGCAGAACAAAAATACTAAAGAGTCGGTTCCATTTTCAGTTAAGCCCTTCTACAATTTTGTCAATGACAGATTGTGGATAACTGTATTGTCTTCTTGGTGATGACATTGATGGGGCTTCTAAAGTCATGTAGATTTGTTGCTCAGGAATTCAGCAGGTATCTTTATCAGTTGGCTAGTGGAAGGAAAGAGCATGTCCGTGTGGGCGTCTTGTTGTTCATGTGAAACTTCACACGTTTCCAATCCACCAAAAATTGCCATACATACAAGTAACATACAGTCTTTGTTGTAAGCTTGGAATTGAGACTGATGGAATTTCTTCATCTGCTTCGAAGGTGTTAACTATGAATGCTGTAGCATCATTGGAAAAACTGCTTCCTCTGAGCTGATTACAATTAATTGGTTTTCTCTTGTTCCAGATACTGTATATCCCATGGTAAACCTTGTTTCTCGATCTGGGTGAATTTTTTCAATTTCTTCTTTTGGTTCACAAAAAAGCTTTATGCCTCGAATACTACCATTACAGGATTTGAATATATCATATGGAATCAATATTAGGTTATCTAAGGCCCTCTGCAGTCTAGCACTGGCCCTGCAAGTCCTTTTGCTGTTCCCCCCAATGCCATCACAAGGCAATTTACTGTGGTTTGTTCCAAAAAAATTCCATATGGCAGTGATACCAAAATCCCTTTCTTGCAGGCATAAATCGATGAAACTTTTGAAATTCTCATATTGAACAGTGCTAAAGTAATAAATGTTCTTAATATTTTCAGTCTCTGTCTTTAAATATGCTATCAACTTTATTTGAAAGGCAAGGACAGCAGTGGTATTGACAGAACACTTGCTGATCATACAAATGCTAATACTCTGACATTCTTTGCCATCGAAATAGACATCAGATGGATGAAATGTGGCCTGACTATTCTTCCAATGGAATCCTTGCACAGTATCCTGAACAACAAATGAATATTTCTCAGCAAAATCTATCAATATAATTAATTCATTTTCTGTAAGATTTCTTTTTAGCTGCTTAAGATATAAACTTTTGTGTTCTGACACAAAGTGATGGCTTTTTAAACTGTTAATTTTCAAAATCAATGCCTCCATGAAATCTTCAATAGTTCTCTGGCAAGTCTCCAATGTATATCTGCCAGCATGGACCCATTACTTGTATTCCATTGTTTCCTCAGGGTCATAGTCTTTAAAAGAGTCTTCAAGAAAAGCCTCTATTCACATTTTTCCCGGACATTACTCACACGGTTGGAGCATACAATTTTTTGATTACAAACTGCATACAGTTTTTTTTTCATCAAATCCTTGTAGTTATCTTGAATGGATGTTGCTGAAGCCAACTTTAATTTGACATTTTGATGGATTACTCATGCTGAATGTGATCCAGATGCACCAGCTGTACTGCACCATTTCGGCCATTTTCACAAAATTTTGAGAAGCTTAGTTCATTTCCACACTGCTTACAATAAGCAATGAACATTTGTTTAAGGTTACAAAGGAGCAGGCATTTCTCCTTGTGAATCTTTCCCCATTTATTCTTACTGTAACACAATCCTTTTTGCCTGGGCATAAACAAGGAAACTCATCATCTTCAAAGTAAGTGAAGACATTTTGTTTTATTTCATCAATGAGATTTTTCCTCTTTTCGGTTTCCAGGTGTTGCCAAAATCCCATCTTCCATCTTTAGTCTCCTAGCCTTTACCATCTCAGTTGAAACAGCAAATTATTTAGCCATTTTTTCTGTGGTGCAGCTATTTGGGGCCAGGGTCAAAATTTGAACTTTACTGCTATTGCTTGAAGTATGAAGTTTAATCTTAAGTTATGCAATTAAGATGTCCATACCTTTACATTTATGGCACTCTTCCATTTGTATCTGAGCAGTAACTACTTGGCTCACACCAGCAACTGTTGCAATTACCTTAGTAATGCTGCCTTGGGCTTTACCCCCTTGAATCCCTTTCACTGATCTGTTGAAGCTTTAGTAGTGATTCTTCCAAGTGATGATAGTGAAGTATTAGCAGTAAAACAAGCATCAACACCGCCCATGTCTTCAGTGGATTTTGATTCTTGCTTACCCTGGTGAGATGATTATTTTGGGCATTTCATGTCTATATTTGGTACAAATTTTCTGACCAGGTTTAAAAAGTTCATTAGTCAGTAACTTCAACCTGCGGAGTTTACTGGTGTTCAAGTCTTCTGGCGTTCTGGTATGAAAAAACGTGAGCATCTTCAGTAAAACAAAGCTGAGACCTACAATAAAGAAGCTCCTTGTCAATTGGTGAAATTTCCTTAACTGATTGTAGTTCCCTCTTGCCATGACAGAATGGCAATGACTTCAGACAATATTCAGTGTTGTTTTTATATAAAATGGCAAATTAGGCTATCAAAACATATTGTTTTAGAGTTTACTTTCAGCTACAACAATAATTATTGATTTTTCAAACACTCAGTACTTAACACTAAGGTTGTGCAGTGTCAACATCAAAGATTACACCACACAAAAGGCTGACACTGCGAAAATTGCAAATAACGAAAGCAGCAAAAGAAAGTGGTGATTCATGGAAACAGACTGACATCACATTGTAGGGTTACAACCTTCTAAAGCAAAATAGCATTCCATTATGACCTTCTAGATGTTATAATCATCAGGACACTTTCTGAGGTTTTATCATATTTATATTGTACACCATAAAATAATGTAAAAACACTTCTTATTAGCATAGTTACTTTACGGAAAATCTTATACTAGTAAAAGACACTACAATTACTCATTTTTTATTTATAACTTCAAATTTTATTAATTTTTGTATTTATCAGTAATCCATGTTCCCTACTTTTGAAAGGTATTCTTACTCATTAATATGCAAGATCCAGAAATTAAACACAATACCTTTGAATGCTTAAAGGGCGCTCTATTCAGCTATGGCAAGAAAAATGGATTGAAGAAGACAGAGTTGCGATATTGCCCCCCAAAAATATTGTAAAATTTGCAAGTATAAAATTTTGGTCAACTTTGCAGATGCATATATTTTCATTTGGGCATCCAAAACTAATTAAATTTGATTGATATACAGACATCATAGGTAGGAATGGCCACCTGAAGTTTTGGCATGATTGGCTCATATGAAAAGTAGCAGTGTTCAGTCAAACAATGGCTCTCAGAATAGTGCAATGAATTTTTTAGCCACTTTAGAGGCTTGTATCTATATTTAGGTATGGCTAAATTGCTAATTTTTGCCACGGTGTGATTCAGCATTAAAAGTTGTCTATGTATATTAAAAATGACCAAATGTTTGCTAAACGTTTAAAAAAGCCTAGCAAAGTTGACACATTTTCACCTCCCTTAAGAATTCAACCACTGAAGATACTGGTCTGAAATTTGGTATATAACAATCAAAGAGCATGTAGAATTTTCACACCAAATTTCATTAGATTTGGAGATGGTCGAGTCGGAACACTTTTTAATATTGGTCCCTTTGCTGTGGATTGACCCATATGTAATTATTGATCGATTCCCTAACAGTGATTGCTTTGTTCAATAAAGTAATATACTTACCAGCCAAATCACATAGAGGTAAAAAATGTAATTTCTGTAGCACACTATATACAGTTTGGTATATGAAATTACTACTCAAAAGATGACGTAATTCATAGTTCCATTTTACACAAATCATACCTATGATAAATTTTATAACATAGAAACATACACAGAACACTATTTTCTACCAGGGAATGGAACTGAAACAATATGAACATAATAAATGTTATAATGTAGAAATACAAACATAACATTAATTCTTACGACGAAATGGAATTGAAACAATAATAATGTAATAAATGTTATAATGCAGAAATATACACAGTACCATATTTTCTACCAGAGATTGGAATTCAAACAATAGGAATAAATAGTGTATCAAGTATGTTTTCATCAACTTGTTTATAAGTATGCATGCATAAAAAAAAAAACGCATTGCATAAACACATAAACCCTTTGTTATCTTAACATGTTGATTAGAATATGGGTATATGCATGAAGTAACTGACGTTTTAACTTGTTTCGTTCTCTGTATTAAATGATATGACAAATGCAACTGTGTAAGCGGTTTGTGGGCGAATAAAGTAACTTATAAATGATATGCTGTAAACAATAGGCAGATTACCCATGGACTAAAGGAACCAAAATACAGTTTCTACCATTTTTAATGGTAAACACTGGGTACTTAGTATATATTTGAAACAATTGTTGAGGCACTGAATGACTGTTAAAACTGCTTGGCTCGGTAACAAAAAGTTGGCTTCTCTCTTGTTCTGATGAGCATAAGATTCTATAAGCAGACTTGGAATATCCAGGGCCCGATGAAATACTTCCTTACCAATATGACAGTGAAGCTTAAGTAATGTGACGCATTGAGGAATATAAATGTCTGTGGATGATGAAACGTTTCGGGATGCAATACATCGAAGAATACTACAGTGAAAGTCGTGCATGTACTGTATATGATAGTTTACAATCACTATTATTTACACAATGACTTATATATGTATTTTCCGTTATGCTTATTAACATAATATTGTTGTTTCAAAACAAAACATGCTAATCTCACCTGTGCCATCTGAGGCTTCCGGTTAACATCTTTAATATCAATGCATCCTGGCTCCAGTGTATTGAGCAAATTACACAGAAGGACACCATCCCTAAGTGTGTATGCTAAATCGTGTACAGAAGCGTCTAACCAATTCGTTTTGTGATCAGGTCTTAAGACATCGCACCTCACCAACCACTTTGAACACTCTTTCCACGGCTCGTTAGATGTCTGTACTGCCATTTTCTACACTCAATTTATTGTATGGCACTACAATTGTTTTCACATTGCTTATTGCCTCCTACAGCCGATATATTTTGCATATAAACACAACTAACAACACATTACATGACATTTCCACCCCAAGCAAAGATAACACAGTAGAAAGTACTCTCGCTGCTAAACATATACATAAACATCACCCCTAGTAAAGGGGCGACTTCCTTTGCAAATAACATGATTATATTTTATTCAACTATATGGCTATTATACTATTTTATTTCGAAGTTTAATCACTCGTTCATTTTCTTCGATTTTAATATCGTACATATTGCCTTCAGTGGTGATCGATATAGTTAAGTGGTGATGTCACTCTCTGACGTTATCTCTCACTTGAGTGGAGAAGTGTCGAGTGTGGTTTGTGTTAATGTGATTCGAACCTGGAAATAAGTGAAATTTTTGGGATATCTGGTGTCTGGTATGTATGTTTCGCGTGTTTATATATATTGTGGGTGTATACATATTAAAATTGTAGAGAAATGAGTAATTCCAATATTATTAGTGTATAGATGCTCACTAACTGCCACACCCATAGGTAAAAGGGCGTATTGTACCTAACAGTGCCATGAAAAATTAGTTAATAATAAAGTTTTGTGCACTAGTTCTTTATATCATACAGCATATTTTTCAGGCGTAAATATGAGTGAGTGATTCGCTGCAAAATTTCTACTAGCTTTAACCAGTAAATTTGTTAATTTCCGCAAAATTGTTTATTGTTAACTATGTACTTTTCAGTTTATTGGTACAGTATACAGAAGCTCGTAGTTCTCAGTAATGAAGAGTTTAGAATAATAGTAGTTATGCAGTTCGCACGGTTCATGTAAAATCTATATCAGCCCATCCTAATATGTATTTATTCTGTGGCAAGCGCATCCGCATGTATCGACTTGCATAAAAACAGCAATGCAGTAGTCTTACGGCTGCACCACACCCACCTCGCCAATCAATGCTCCGTGCTTGGTCACATGACAGGCATTGGGGTTCCTTTTAAAACAGAAGTTTGAAGTTTGGTAGCCACCAGAAAGGGTTGTTGGTAGCATTGTAGAGGTGAGCAACTTTACTTGTGTTTTCGTCATACTTCACAAGATTAACTCCTTACATTTCATATTGGGGTACTAGCTAAGTGACATTTCCGCTATTTTTACGTTTTGTGTGGTAATATACCAAAATTGTACTGGCGGATAACATTTACTTCTAAACTAGTTTATCATCTTAACCTTGTTACTTATATTGCCACCTTTGCGTTAATACTAGTTAAATATTTATGTAGAAGATATTTATTTATTTGCTGTATGTTTAGTGTGAACAAATAAATGAATAAGGCAAAGGAGAAAAGACAGTTTTACATTTCGCTATTCATTAATCCACTTCTGCATAATGGAAAAGCCCACCTTTGTTGAGAACCTTCAAAATATCACTCAAAGTGCAATTCTGTATTTGATACCCATTTGCTCACACTGTTTCAGTTTTCACATTTTAAGGAGATGGTCAGTCATGTGCAGCTTTGTGTACGTGAAACAAATGATTGCATTGTAGTTTTCGTTTAACATTTCATTTTGAACTCCCTCAGTGATATGATGGGTGATCTTGATACGACGACCAAAACTGTGGCAGTCAAGTAAACCTTTGTGATAATAAGTGTACTAATGCGATTTTTTTCTCAAACAAATATTAATTTACAATCAATTGTCAAAGGTTTTGTGTCATGTGTAACAATAACAGGCTATGCCACATGTTAGATTTTGATACACATGAATAGGCTATGGATGAGTAACTGTAGTATATGAAGGGAATGATGAATATTGAAACTAAACAATTGCTTTAATTAATTTGTATATAATGCTGTCAGAAGTATAAGCAGCTTCAGCATGAATTTTTTTCTTTGTGCACATCTACTATGAGTCTGCTAATCTTACAGTCTTTTGCTTGAACACATAGTGGTCACATATTGGCCAAAATTGAAGGTCATTTCCCCCCATAAGCAATCAGTTTGTCTGTTCTGTTGGTTTTTATTGATTGTCAAGTGAAGGGGTGTGGTCAGTAAAGGAGAGAAATTGAGTGTCATTCTGATTTCTACTGAACCTCGACTAATGCTGTTGTGTGCATGATTCATATTCATGTCTGATAGTAAATGGCATTAAGTGATGCAAAAAAAGTGAATGTAACACTGTTAAGAATCCAAAAGTAAATTCCTTCTGTCTGTCTGGAGAAAATAATGTGGGTGCTTTGTATGGTTTTATCCTAATATTATGTACCAAAATGCACACAATATTTCCTGAAAAAGAGTATGAACAGGTGAAATGTAGCCTTTTTGAGCCTGTTATAGGTGTTGTGGGTAATGTACTAGAAAATAGTATTATGTTGGTGACACTCATTTGGATACATGTTATTAACTTAGTATTCTTATTCAGATCAGAAGTGTGGAATGCTGTTAATGTGATTTAGTACTTGTTTGAAAACTACTAAAGAGACTCAATGTGTCACGAGGATTTGTTAACTGCTGTAGAAGAGACACATGGTGGGCAAGGTGACACAATCTCCCCCCCCCCCCCCCCCCTATGATGTGCTGTAACCAACAGATACACTACATTTGACTAGCCAACCAGTATGGCTTTACTGATTAGTGTACCACAAGGACTAGATGTTGTAGAAGGATAGCAGTTTCAGGAGAGTGCCCGTACCAACAGGTACGAAGTGCTGTCTAAGACTGACAGTTAATTTGAGACAGTGTGACACACTTCTCCTGTTGGGATGCCTTCAAAACCCTTTTCCAGGTGATAGTACGTACAGAGGGAGCTATTAATGTTTTGTGGTTTGACTATGAGAAATAATGACTAACTCCTTCTAGAGAAACAGTATCAAGTGATAGGAGGGACAAATATGAGAGTATACCTAGGAAACTCACCATGTGATGAAAAGCCCATCTCAGCAGCAGTTGAACACGTCTACATAGAAGTATTGTGTAATATTATTTAACCTGATTGGTTTGAATGGGACTGTTATTGACTAATATGGTGACAGTTACATCATTCAGTCATCCATATTTTAACTACAAAAGTACTGAGACTTCAGTGGAAAGATGAGAATTTTGGGTAAGAATGTTTTTGTTATTAATGCCTTTAAATATTAAAACTTTAAGGTATCCGTCTACAGTGTGAAATTACAGGGTTTCGTCTCAAGCTTACATCTACAGAACGCTTAGAGTGTGAGTGTGAGAAATTCATCTGCTTTGCCAATTTGCATCCAAACTGTCACCTTTTTTACAACAGCTAGACCATGGCCTTCAGATAAATTTGTCCAGCCATCATTTAAAAACACAAGTTTGCCTCTGTGTCATATCTGATGTTTTAGGTCAGCCTGTCACCACAATATTTTCAAAAGTTAACTTCTTGTTGTTGCCCACTTGTTGGCCATAGCAACTTGCAGCCACATTGCTTGTTTATTGCCATTGGCATCTCTGGTCAAAGCAAAATTCCATATCATTGATTTCAGTATACCCCATTTGTACAACCAATGTTAAATTGTGGCCCATGTCAGAACAAATAATTCCAAAAGTAAGAATTGCTGTGTTGTTAATGGTGTTATGATGAAGCATACGGTCTGCATCAGTTTTCTAGGACTGACCAAAGACTTCTGGTGCTGGGTCAAGTGAAAGGTTGGAGACAGAAACAGTTACGGAACAACCTAGGACTTCATAAATTTGTGACATGGGGCAATAAGTTTGACTTTGTCTAAATGTCTAAGGCTGACTACCACTGCAATTGAATGTGTGTGGTGTCTACCCAGTGATGTTTTTCATCAGGTTACTGTGCATTCAATAGGGATAAATTAAGATGTTAATAGTTCCAAATTATTTGTTTTGATCTCCCACCCCTCTGGTGCTTTCAACGGGTGAAAATGTTAAGGCATAAGTGATCAGCTATGGAAGCATTTACAGAAAGTTTGAACCAATTTTGGTAAGCAATCCAGCTTCTGTAATAACGAAAAAGTTAACTAAAACTAGAAATTAATAGTAGGGAGATACACAGGACTAACCGAAATATTTATCAAAGACACAGTGTATATGGAATGGGAGGTGATTTATTTGTAGCAGTAAACATTAATTTGATACCAACATAGTTGAATCTCTGTGCAGAGCCACCTAGACAGGGTTAACTAGCAAGCATAGGCTAAAGGTTGTGTAATTGACTCCTACTGTTCACCAGATTCATCTGCAGGCTTTGCTCCATACCTGAGTTTGCTATTACGTATTTTTGGAGGAAGTAGTGAAGAATTCTGAGCAAACTATATCCTTTGACCATTTTTTGGAATCTATTCCAGCTATTTCTCAGCTTTACGTGACCACTGTGGAAATTATAACATTGTGTAATAGTGCATATTTAAACTACCAAAGTATTGTTGGAATACAGGCTTTTGGTTGGGGATGCTCTTAGTAGTAATACATTCAAACATATTAAAAAGTTGAAAATTCCAAAATGCAGTGAGAAAACAGAGTTTCAGAGGGAATGCATGATCTATAAAAAGAGATAGATAATTGCTATTACACATTTGTTGGTGCCATCAGCTCCCAACTGAGCCATCACCATGAAATCTAACTTAGAACTCAGCCAGTGCTACTGTTCAGTCTGTCACCACAACCTTCGTAAATAAAGTACTCTGTGATGTTATTGTTCAAAACAGAAAGGCAGTATTATGAACTTCAACAATACCTTGTTTGCCTGCAGTGCCATAGTTTATTTCAGCCACCCAGCTATGGATTTAGAAGGTAACAGTTTTATAACTAATGTGTGGGATAATTTTTTTTGCAAAACTGTTCCAATACCTTCATTTACAAGTTACTTAAAATAGCAAGTTAATCAATCTGCCTAGGATTTTAGATTTGTTGGTGATAAAACAGGCATACTTGAATCACTAATAAGAGTGTAGTTGTAACAGCGACAAGCTACAGAGGGCCACAAAAGCAGAGTAATCAGTGTTTTCAGTAAAATAGGTTAGGAAGTCATTCCCAGGCAACAGCTATAATAATTTAATTTAGGCAGCAATAGGATCAAATTAAACAGTAATTATGAGTATACCAAGCAGAAAAATTAAAGCTGGTACTATCTCAAGAACTTTAAGAAATTAATGTGGAAAGACAGTCATTAGCAGGAAAATTGGTGGACAGCCCACAGTGGTAACTTCTTTGTTTTATTTATAGTAATCTTATGGAAAATATTAAATATGTCATAGCGAATATTGCTCACCAACAAATTCCCCTGCGGAGATGTTACAAATCTAGAGAAAATAACAATTTAGTGTATGTTACACCTACAATATGCAGCAATATAAGATGTTAAAGTGATCCTGTTAACGATGTATTGTGGAAATAGCTCGACAATGGCCATGAAGCCGAAATAACATCTTAATAAGTTGTCTTCACCATACATATAATGTCCTTAAAAGACATTTATAATGCTGCAGGCTCAGAAAAATTTAAAATAACTTCTTTCTTTATTTTCCCTAGTGTTTATTCCATATAGCATGGGTCAGCTTTTCAGGATTTGGCATTTTTTATTATTTAATATCTGCTGAGATGCAGTTCCTAGTGACTGAATTGCAAAGGTAACCTAAAAGGGGGAAGCTGCAGTTGCCATCTGTCTGTGAATTGGTGAATTGTGTAGAGACCAAAATGGGCAACAAGAAAATGAAAACCAAAATGTTGAATTTTCTCTTAGCCTTTTCACAATTGAAAACAGATAGGGTACCTCCACTTATTTGCCAAATTGCTGCAGTATGAACAGTGTAGATATAAGTAATTGTTAACTATGATTTACTACCATTGGCATTATTTTTTTCTTTAATGGTGGTTGTGGTAACTAATATATAGCATAGCCTGAGGACTAGGTTAGACAGGATGGGAGAGTTTTGTTGTGTGTCGGTGAAGGTAATGAATGTTTCATGACAGTTGTTGTTTGCACATCCCATGGGTACATGTATGTCCCCAAAGAAAACCCCCTTTTTCCCCTCCTGTGGTCTGATATTTTTAATAAGTTTGAAAAATGTGTTTTGACAAATATTTATTCAGTGTAGTTCAGTGACCAAGCTAGGTGGCATAGTATTTTAATATGCTGGACTTCCATTTTGCTGGATGATCAGGATTCAGATCCTTGCATGCTGTCCAGATTTACTTTTTCCATAATTCCCCTAAGTTACATATGGCAAATGCCAGCATCCTCCTCTGTTTTATGCTTGTGCTCTGTTTCCAGTGACTTAATTGTGAATGGGATGTTAAATCTTTGTGCCATTGTGTTTTATTCTATAGACATTGTCAGTATGCCGTGTAAACTAGTACTATATGTTACAGAATAAGCCTTGGTAACTGTGCAATTTTGCTGGATTGCCACCTAAAAGTGCTGTTGTAGGACTTATCCTTAAAATGAACAGCCAGAAGCTTATTTTTAAGTTCAAAATTGAAAGTTTCCCTATCTTGAATCATGTTTCTAGGATTCTACTGGGGATGTGATGGTCTCGTACAGTCTCTAATGATGTCTACACACAGGTAGTTAGTACAGACGTATGTGGATCGTAATAGTTCTTATTTCTTTGAAAAGTAAAACCTTAACAGTACAGTGTAAGTGAACATATGTTGCTTCACACACAGGTATGTAGAAAAAGTCGCAAAGCTGTTGTTAGTCACAAACATTGTTCAAATGATCGAATATAAGTTTAGATGCTCTGTTGCTCATTATTATATTAAAAAAAAGTTCTCTCAGCTTGGTATACACGAATGGAAAGTCCCCAGGGCTGGTCTAAAGACTAGACTAGCTACACCAGCGGAAGGCTATGATCAAAATGAATAGAATGACAGAAACCTTAAAGCAGACTAACTGATCAGAATGAGTGAGAGCTCAGACTGGAGCAAGAGTGAAAAGTAAAAGCAGATTGACTGAAATTGTTTTGTTGAAGCTATAGCAGTAATCTGAGGATAAGTGAGCTATCCTGAAGACTGTAAACAATATTTTAGTTAAATCACATGTAGTATACCGTAATCAGTTTGTGTGGTTTGGACGTTGTACTTTCCAGACACAGTAAAATGTCTCATCAGTCAGGAGTGAGTGAATAGAGAAACAAGATTTTTGTTCATTTCAAAGTTGAATTGTTTATCAGCAGTGTGCTGCTTCAGTTAATGTACAGTGGATACAAAACTTAAAGTGCAAAGTGTGTACTTTGTGCCATAGATTGGTGTGTTTGGGAGTTAGTGTTTACAGCAGACAGAGGTAGATCACAGAACAATATAAAATAATTTGTTCCTTTTAGGTACAGTACTATATTATAATTAGTTTAGCACATCATTTATGTTACTGATCAAAGAATAATAAGGAAATTGAGGGTTGTGTTACTTGACAGTTAGCTTGGCTTTAGGAAAGATAAGGGACTCGGTGAGACAGTTCAGACAATCTACTTGATGATGGAAGAAAGTATTCAACAATGTAAAATGATTTATGGTGTATGAAATGATCACAAAAATAGAAACGGACTATTGGGAAAAATGGCTAGTATACAACATATAGAAGAAACAAGAGGGAACAATAAATATGAAGACCCAGAGACACACGTTCGCAGTAAGAAGAGTGTAAGACTACACTGAAGTTTTCCTGTTGTACTATTTAGCCTGTGTATTGAAGAAACAATGTAGGTATAAAAAGTTTTTAAAAAGGACTAAAATACTGGGCAAGAAATGATATTAATATTATTCAGTGTCTGGTTTCCTACCCCGTGCAGAAAGGAAAATGAGTAACAGATCCTGTTGAATGGAATGAGCAGTCTAGTGAGCACAGTGCGTTAAAAGTAAACAAACGAAAGAAGAAAAATTGAGTAGCAGTACAAACGAGATTAGTGACAAGCTTAATATTGGAAATAGGAACAACTTTGTAGACAAAATGAAGTACTTCTGCTACCTTAGAAACAAGAAATGTATGATAGGTAAAGCAGGGAGACCAGAAGCAAACTAGCATAATCAAAGAAATGTACAGGGTGTTTGTTTTAACTTGGAAAGAACAAATATCTCAAAAGTATGCATCGTACGATAATGGTTCTACACGAAAAGTTAATATATTCAAAGGGGACGTGCGTCTGTGCTAAAACTGCCTTCTCCCCAAATTTTCATTTTCGAACCCGAACCCCCCCCCCCCCATTTTTTTCTTGGAGATTGGGATTCTACATCAAAATATGCCTATGGTTTATCCGAACCATTTTTCCCCTTCGAGGTAGGTGGCACTGTGGTTGACGAATTTTGTTTTTTCCTTTGCAATTGATTTTGGCGAGACCTCACACCATCACCATGTTAGATTTCGGTGAGTCCCCTCGAATCGCTCATCAGAACTGGAACAGGCCACTACTTAGCTAACAACGGATTACAATCCACAGCCCTTGTAAGGAAAAATGTTCATTATGGTGACAGGCATACCTGTCACAGATAGGTACTGTGTGAACTCTGATGCCCTTGTAAGCAGTGTTGCCAATACGTGGGATGGCTCCCATTTTGCACGACATTTTGACAAATACTTTTCAGGAAGGGAAAAAGGGATTACTAAGTGATATTAAATTTTCTGTTCTGGTGGACGAGAGTACGGACATATCACATAGTTAACATGTGCGTTTTAGTGAGATGTGCGTCGCCAATTAATGGACATGTGAAAACACAACTTCTGGAATTGATCCCTTTGTATGCCAAAGGCTGTTTGACAGAAAACCTATTCGTAGCTCTGTAGAGCATGTTGGAAGAGAACGATATTCCAAATAAAAATGTAATTGGCGTGGCTTGTGACAATACGTCTGTAACGGTGGGAAGTTATAATTGTGCCATAACAAGACTTAGGAATATTGGACGAAATCTGATTGTTCTCAACTCTATATGCCATTCATCTGCTTTAATTGCAAGTAAGGCATGTAAAAAGCTTCCTAGATCCCGTGAAGAGTTAATAAGATCTGTGGCCAGCCACATATCTGGCAGTGCAACGTGCTGTGCTATTTTACAAGAATTTCAAGAGTCGAACGTACAAAGGTGCTTAAATATCGGGTGCACCATAGCTTGTTTTACATGCATGTGCTGTTCGTTTGCTGGAAAATTGGGATTTTTTTTTTTTATTGCTTCCAGTTAGCAACTATTGAAGATAGATTAAAGTCTGCCAAAATGATTCTTCGCAAATTAGAAAATTTGTATATTAAAGTTTACATGTTGTTTCTAAGGTATGATTTGGTTTATTTCAATAGTTTTGACACCCCTTTCCAATCAAGGAAAATATTAATTCACAGACTTTCAGAAGATTCTTTGTGTCTGATTCAAAACATTGTTCAGAATTTCCTAACCCCGGCATCATCACTGAAATGCACAAGATTAATACACTTCAACCATGCTATTATATCCCCTATTAGGAACAGTGTATCTTGGCCCAGGATGTGGACAGTTATTACGAATTCCCCCTAGAGAATGTGAAAAGGGAATGTAACTAAGACTCAAATGCTTTGATTTCCATATTGCAGCAACCGAAGAAATGAAGAAACTGATATCTGTACACGATTAATTTTTTGGAAACTTAAGTCATAGAGCCAAATACTGCATTAGCAGCTTACGGAAGGTCCCATATAAAGGATGTATCATGTGTTGCTTCAAAGTTTGGAGAATTTGATATAAATACCTTAGCAGTTGAATGGAGAAGTCTTCCACTTATGCCGCGGGTAGGAAGAAGGAACTTTCAGAAATGGACTTGTATTGTATGTGGAGTGAATTCTCTTTCCAGCATCAGCTGTGTTTTCAAAATGTCAGCAAACTTGCTAAGATGGTTCTTTCTTTCACTTCCACACTCTAATGCTGAAGCTGAAAGAATATTTTCTATTGTAAGGGACACAAAAACAAGAAAACGGAACGAGAATTGATGGTGAGAATTTAAATTCCATACGTGTTCTGAGAACCTCATTTCTAGTAAACACAATAGACTGTACAACTTTCGAAGTGGAACAAAAACATCTCAGTCTTCACAATAAGAAAAGCTTCTATTAAGTGAAAGTTTGTGTGCACTGGGTACTAAAAGAGGGAGGAGCATGCATTTGGGGAGTAGATTAGATTAGTACTTGTTCCATAGATCATGAATACAACACTTCGTAATGATGTGGAACATGTCAGGTTAATAAAAGGTGTCTATACAAGATATTACATTACACTTAATATTACATGACACTCCCCCCCCTTCTTTTTTTATTTTTTTTTAAATTGCTCATTTACTATATCCAAAAATTCATCTAATGGTTAGAAGGAGTTGCCATTAAGAAATTCTTTCAATTTCCTTTTAAATGCTATATGGCTATCTGTCAGACTTTTGATGCTATTAGGTAAGTGACCAAAGACCCCCTTCTGAGCCAAAGTTAGATTTAACCTTGAGTAGTGAAGATCATCCTTTCTACATAAGGAAAGCTGTATGTACTGAAAGAAGCAGCAAGCACTTTAATAACATAAACCCTGATTTTATATTATGTATTGCAAGGATGCAAGTAAATATTGTTTTTGTGTGTCCATTCTTGTGTTAGGTCTGGGGGACGACAGTTGATGGTTGGATAGACGACTAGTTGTGGGCCACTGATATATCTAATGTATGGAATCATGAGAACCCCCTTCAGCCCCAACTAAGACCTGAAGATGTTGCATTTATGTGCCGAAACTGGTAGCTACACAATAAATGACAATATAAGGACTGCTGTAGGTGTTTCATTTTCTTAAGATTGGAAATTATTGTAGCTATGCACCCTAAACTCTGCTATTAGTTCGCAGTCCGTGATTTCTTTTGTTATACCCATTCTCTCTCCCCCCTCCCTCCCCCTCCCAACTAGGCGTCACATATTTTGCTTTACCGTGAGACACTTTATACAGAAAAGGGACATTTTGAGTACCCGGTTGGGACTTGTGACTGTCAGAGGTTGGCATCAATGCTTTACGTTTTGTTGATAGGTCATGATCCCTTAAAACTATTCTGTCGTGTTGTAAAACAGTTTAGTGCCGAAGGAAGAGAGACGCCATAAAAAATGTTAATGAAATCGTACTAATAGGTTTGCTCGCAATACACATGCTAGTATCGGATAAATATTTCATCAATCAGGAATTGTTCACACAGATGTTTGGGGTCCGCCGCTCGTGGTCTCGCGGTAGCGTTCTCGCTTCCCGAGCACGGGGTCCCGGGTTCGATTCCCGGCGGGGTCAGGGATTTTCACCTGCCTCGAGATGACTGGGTGTTTGTGTTGTCCTCATCATTTCATCATCATCCAGGAATGTGGCGAAATTGGACTGAGCAAAGATTGGATAATTGTACGGGCGCTGATAACCACGCAGTTGAGCGCCCCACAAACCAAACATCATCATCATCACAGATGTTTGGGCGACCCTAAAACGTCACAAATACCATGCCTGCCGTATCTCCATGCATCAAGAACTTCGTGTAAATAATCTTTAGAATCGAATTGGCAACTAGGCAGTCGTGCAATTGCAAAGAAACACGCAATTCTTTTGTCGAGTAACATTCTTCGACGAGTCAACGTTTACGAACCATGCATTATCGGAGTGTGGAAAACACGCACTGGACACGTGAAATTGATAATCAGCGTACTTTGTGTGTTAAAGTTTGGTGCTATATCATAGGCGGCTAACTAATCGGTCTCTTATTTTTGGAAGGCACATTGAAAGGAGAGAGAGGTTGTAACTTATTGCAAGACAAGCTACCGATTCTGTTTAAAGATGTGCCCCTTAAGGTGCGGCAGAATGTGTGGTTGAAACATGATGGTTGTCCGGTACATTGCTCCGCAGTAGCCCAAGAATAATTAAATCGCGATTTCAGTGGTTGCATTATCTGTAGAGGCAGTCTGATAAAATGGCGTGCTAGGTCAGCCGACCTTACCTTGCCGAATTTTTTCTTCTGGGGTTATCTTAAAGACAAGGTGATTGCAGAAGTACCCAGATGGTGAGAGGCAAGTAGACTCACAGAAATCAAGCACCCCGATGGAAACGGAAAACTGTTATGTCCACGTTGTTGTTCCTGGATCATGCTAAAAGTAATTTATTAACCAGAAATTTCAGTGTCTTAACTGTAAAAGTTTTACTGTATAATGACAGACTGATGACCATAGATGTTAAGTCCCACAGTGCTCAGAGCCATTTGTACAATGACATTTGCAAAGCTACATTTTTAACAAAAATGTCAACTGTTTAGAAAATGTTGACATTGTTATCGCAAATATAATGTTGAATCAAATAGGTCAGTTCTTAATTTCAGAAACCGGAAAAAAATGAATTTTGTCGACTACAGCGTCATCTGTCACCAATGGAAAACAATCTCTTTGGTAAACCCTAGGTATTTTTTGGCGTAGAATCAGAATCTGCAATAAAATTGGAAGACCCAATTTGAAAATAAGTTGGGGAGGAGGAAAAGGCATTTTAGCATAAATACCCCCTTCGAAAATAACTCTTCATCTAGGAGTATTTTTTTCGGAACATGCGTATTTTTTTCGAAATCTTTAATTCAGAGTTAAAACAAATACTCTGCGGGCCTTAGTTTGAGAAAGAAATTTGTGAGAATGTACAAATGGACAGTCGTTCGATGCATTTCAGCTGTTTTTTGAGGAATTAACAAGGGGAGGCCACGACGTTGTGATAACAGATTTACATCAAACTTTGTAGGCCATTAAAACAACATAATGTGAAAGCAGTAAGATGCACTACTCTGGCAATTCTGAGAAAATTGCAAAAGAAGTTTTACGCATCTATTATATAACTGATGTATCTGTTTCAAGATACCGGCCGTCAGAAATCACTGTTGACAAGTGACGAGTGTTCGCGCGTTGCAAGAGGCGTCGTAGATGAGGCGATGATTCGAATCCCGCTAATATTTGTTTTTAATCTATATTTTTTCATCACTGGTAACATATAATTTATATGACATTTGAGAGATAATATATTTCATTTTCATGAAGCTGTAGTGAATGTGACGTGTTATTTGACTACTTGCTATTTGTAATCAGATTTTCAAGGACGAGGGACCGGCTTTTAAAGCATAAGTCAAATCTCGATTAATAATTATGCGAAAGACGTTTTCACAACCTGTAATATAGTAAGTCACAATGTGCCAGATCGAAAGAGTAATCTACAATGTACTCGTCGGATGTGCGCTCGACATCACACGTTGCAGCATACAGACATGGAAGCCAAAAATTGAAATTTCTTGTAAATACTTCATGCAAACACATGTGGTTTTATTCATTGTATTGCCTCTCAAACGTCACAAATTAAATAATATGACCGGTGATGAAAAAATAGGGTAACAATTAAGTCTGAGAGAGTCGAACCGTCGCCCCATAAGCGTTCGTCTTACGAAGTTCGAAAGCTAATCACCTTTACCACCAGGAATTCTAACGTCTGGCACCTATGCACAGACACATAATCCACATAACAGACGCGTAAAACTTCTCTTGCGATTTTTTTGGAATTGCCGGAGTAGTACACCTTACTAATTGCACATGATGTGCTTTCAATAGCCTACTAAAGATGATAAAGTTTGAAGTAAATCTGTGACCTCCACGTCGTGGCCTCCCCCTATAAGCATTAACAAAGTTCAATTAATATTGCGTATGTGTTGCAGTTTTCGATGAACTTCATTGTCGGTCGAAGAACTTCATGATGCTTTCGGAAGACATGTATTGAATCTGAATGAAGAAAACACATTCGTTGTGGCAGTGCGATATTTGTGTGTTTGTAATCTTGTCCCATTGCACAACCAAAGTAATTAATTCCATTGTATCGATTTCGACATCCACTTTCCCACAAAAGCATCGTGCGAGATTGCTGAGAAAAGTAATGAGACTGAATTTTAATCTACGAAAGTTTTTTTCCAAAGTTTCCCTTCGGCAGCTATACACCAGCGGGATCGTTGTATCAGGGCAGAAATGATTCAGCTGGTCGGGCCTTTAACATGTCGATCACATTCTTTTGAGTATTCTCTGCAGAGTCCCAAAATGACGTCCTATTAAGACATTTTTCAGTGTCGGGAAAAGAAAGTCACAAGAACTCAGATCAGATGAATAGGGGGACTGTGGAACAGGAATGCCTTTTGAGGTCAAAAATTCCAAAGTGGGCGTTGTCGTGATGCAGCTTCCACTTGTCTGCAATATCCGGTCTCACTCGATTCGCCCTTTTCCATAACCTTTCGAAGACATTTTTGTAAAACACTTGATTGATAGTTTGTCCTGGAGGAACAAATTCTTTATGCACAATACTCCAACTGTTAAAAAAAGCATTGTTTTGATCTTTGACTAGCTCATTCACGCACTTTTCGGACGAGGAGATGTTTCAGTGTGACACTTCTCACTTTGCCGCTTTGTCTCAGGATCGTACTAAGAATTCGAGAATTCGTCACCAGTGATCACACGACTGAACCATTAGTGGTCGTTGACAATTCTCTCAAGAACATCAACACATACGTTTCTTCACTTGTCCTTCTGCCCAGTTGTGTTTTTCGGCACCATTTTGCACAAACCTTTCGCATGTGCAAAACTTTGGTCAAAATTTGATATACGGTGAAAGTGTTCAACAGGGCACCCATCATCCTTATTGTTAAACATCAGTCTGATCTCGTAAGAGCACGCACACGTCCGACTTTTTCGCCGGCTTTTGAAGTTGGTCTTTCTCAGCGAGGTTCCTCTTCAACGTGTTCTTGGCCTTTCAGAAATGTTTCGTGCCAGTGAAAAACTTGTGCTCTTTATAAGGAAAATTCCCATAGCCCTGTTTCTACTTTTTGAAGGTCGCACTCGCGGATTCTCTAACAAGGGAATGGTCAGACTTGTCATGTCGAAACCTGTGTTGCTTTTTTTACCACTGTGAGTTAACATTGCAAGAAGTCTGTATGCAGAATTTTAGCTGCTGACATGACCTGGAAGTCTGTAAACAATTTTATGAAGTAAAACATTATTGTCGCATGGTTTCCACGCTTATAACTGCCTCTTGTACAACCCTGACCTCTCTCGCTACGTTATACCAACGCCATTTAGGGACAAGGTGGCGTTAACTACGCGCCGCTCTCTTGCCACAGCGGTGAGAGAGCTGATTCCCCCAGTGAAAGCGATCGTATGATAATTAAACATTCGTTGACAAATATGGCTGATATGTTATCTACGACATTCTTTCCAAATAGCTATGAAGTAGACACAAATAAATAAACGGTTTAGAACACGTCCAAATTTTATTTCTTGTAATTACCGCAAAAATGCGAAACATTGATACAATGTTCAAAACATATGTTTTTTGTGCACCAAGAACATACAAGCAAAGACGACATATGACAGCCCTGCGAATCACAGACGTTGTTAGATGTCCGTAGACAAAACTGGGCTGGTGTTAGGAACGAATCAGGCCTAATATCAGCATATTTCGAGGAGTGCCACGCATATTTAATCAAATTCTGATATCGTTGGGAGGAAAATTGATAATGTACTACTGTTTGCAGCTTGAGAATATTGTCACGGTGATAGGCAGGAAATTGCAGTGATCAGCACACAATAATTTTCTCTGTTAGTTTTCTGTAAAATGCCTTCCACTGGCCGGAAAAATTCCCTGTCTAAAGGTTGAATTACGTCGGTCGTGCCGGGTGGAATCTGAAGCATCTCTACTTCTTTGTCAGGGTGGGCTCGAAATACAGCTTTTAATGAATCAGACCTTTTATGACCTGACCACGAATCTAGAAGGAGAAGAGATTTGTTCCCGCAGAACGGAAGAAAAGCATGACGCATGAAAAGTGTAACGTTTTCGTTTCCCATTTTTCCAGACTTCGATGCGTCTACTACAAGACTGTTTGCGTAGAACATTGTTCTTTTGACAGGTAGTCCAAAACGTCCCGTTGGTTCTTGAAGACACACATATATTTTAGGCAGCAATGAACCCCCCACACTAATTATGGGCATTATAGTGTATGAATGGGTGAGTGCAGTCGTGGACTGTGCAATCGCCTCAATATGTTTTTCTCCTTTGAATGGCAGTGTTCTCTTCACACGCATTTCTTTTTGAAAACCTGACTGATCTGCATTGTACACGTATGACTCACTAAAACTAGCGATCTTATTTTTTGCATTCGTAAGAAAAGCTTCTATCATTTCGATTTGTGTCACTTCATTTTCCGACCTGTTTCTCGATACAAATTTTGTTATTTTTCGTGCCACAATTTTATGTGATCTTTTGAAGCGACTAATCCAACTTTGAGAAGCTGTAAATTCTTTAGCGCCTATCGCGTTGGCAATCTCTAACGCCCAATCACGCAAAGTTGTATTGCTCACACCAAATGACTGTTGTCTGGCATCGGTAAATAACTCAAAAAGTCGCGCATTTATCTCCGTCGCAATTTCCAGTCGACTATTACGTCGTCGAGCGACTTGCTTTTTCCACCTATACAATTCACGTTCAGAACGGACAAAGCGATACTTATTTTGAACAGTACTGACACGTAGGCGTTTCTTACCACTTTCGTTCAACCAATACGTCACCGCATTTTCTTTGTCTGATACGGTAATTGTAGTTGCTGGTGTTACTTTCGGAGATAATTGATGATGGTACGTGGCACTATCACTCGAAGAGTCTTCATGAGTGCAACTTTCGTTGGTGTCTTCGCCGTCTGTAGTCACTGTCTGCAATATCGAGTGTTCCAGTTGTTTCTAGCCACATGTCTGCGCCATTTACATTCTCGTCTAGAAGTTTAACAACCATGTCGCACAACACAGTCTTCACGCGTGTTTTCTGTTGATTGCTTCATTTGGCGTCTGTGGTATATCTCCATGGCAAGCAGCAAAACATTTACAGGGTTCGCCATCACCTGTGAGGGGAGATTGAGTGTTCACCGTAAAGTGGCTTGCGGAGTATAGATGAACATGTACAGAACATCTTTCATATCTCTAACCAGTTTCAGGACGGTATGTTTCGAAATACGTACCAGAAATTAAAAGGACGTGCATGCCACAGAAACGAATATTCGTTTCCCCTTTCCACCAAAACCTTGCAGCGATATTCCTCTTTAGTGAACGCCGCGATAAGACGGCCGCACTTGCCGACCATGCGCACAACGCTCGCGACTCGCCATTTCCAGGGGTGGCCAACCGTCACTGCAAGCGCCAAGCAGGAAACACAGCCATGTTCGTGATTTATTTTTTTTTTTTAGGGATTACCAGTTCATGTCAGCAGTTACAATTTTGCTAACGGGCCTTTTTCACAGTTAAATAACAGTGCTAAAAAAATCAATACATGTTTCGGCATGACAAGTCTGACCATTCCCTTGTAAGTTTAACACAAAACTTGATGACGTACCATTGCTTTAAATTCCGCTGTTCCATTTTCGTAACACACAACGAAATCACAACTTCACTGATGGCGCTTTCAAAAATCGCGTGATCACGATACGGAGCTGAAGCTCGGACTGAGCATCTGGAAAGGATGAACACACCGGTCTAAACAAGTAGAGCTAGTAGTAGTAGTAGTAGTACGTTGTTCGTTGTTCGACAACTCTGATCACCATCTCGTTTTCGCCGAATTTTCTGAAGGTCGTTTCACATTTGTCCGGCTGCCGGGTAGGAACTTGGCACATCCACACGGCTGCTGAATAAACGGCACGCTAACTTTACCCGACAGTTAGTAACTGACAGGCTGTATTGACTAAGCCAGTCGATAAAATATCGATATCTGTTCCGGAAAATATCTATAAGTATCAATTCACTAGATATATATCACAAAGGCAATATCGATTACCTATATTTTTATTTCTTTCACGATTTTCGGAAAATATATGAAGTTCTTTTGAAATTGTTGTAGGACCTAATTTTACTTTCACTATGTGAAAGAGTCTTAAATTTTGAGCTTTCTTCACGTCCAATCTTTCTCTTTGATTGTGTGAAGCAAGTGTGTGGCACAAGAGAACAACAGCGATTGCACTTGGGATGGCGGTGTGAATGGAATATTTCCGGTGTGAAGAAATAGAACACCAGTTGCGTTAAGACAATTTTTGAGTCAACTAGGGCGCTATTTCTTCACACCGCGGTTCTTCAAAGACTGTTGCTGAAAATGAACAAAAATCTAAATAACAGAATTGGTTGTTGCGGTGGTCGGAGACGTGTGAGGGGGAAATACTGACGTAATCTGTGCTCGGCGCTACTACAGAAACTACATCGTTTAGCTCCAACACGCAATTTCGACACAACTGCTAGATCGCCGGCGTTTGCAGGAATGAGAAATAGATGTCGACATGAAGTGTTTTGGAAAATCCGATACGTGACGAAACAATGATGGACCAATCGGACGTCTTTCGTTGTGCCACTTACCTGCAGTTACCATTGTTAGCAAAGTGCTTATCGCCAAGCGTGAACGTGCATCGTTTGCCTTTCAATTCTTGCGCTAAAGGAGACAGACAGGTTACTAGGTTGTTTTTACAGAATATCTAATTATAAATCAATACTTAAACATACAGCCGGTTTTAGAGCTGTATGTTTACAATGTGCAGCGGGTATTTTTATAGGCAGGTACTTAAATATTTTCTCCGGTGATATATCGATACTTTTTTCTATTTATCGAGAGCCGAAAACTGTTTTTTAAGTATCGAAATATCGGATTCCCATATTTTTAAAAACACCAACAGCCCTAGTAGCGACAGATGCATCTCAGACGTTCGCACTTCTGCACATATTCCTAAAGTGTGTCGTACAACTAAGCGTATGGATCGCAATAAATTATCAGTGTGGCTGATGTTTTATAGGCGCTTTACGAAAAATAGTAGTAAGATGCAGTTGGGTCATCCTGTCAACATGAGATGATGGACCTTCATTATACTTTTTGAGAACTGAATAGTGGACGATGATAAATTTTTCGACCAATTGCTAACGTTTGACGATCTACATGTAAGATTAAAGGATTCACTCCAGTGCTGCAACACATTGTTCAGAGAATGCATCCAACTTAAAATCAGGAAAATAAAAAGTGAAACATTTTAATTTTTTTCTTAATTTTTAGCTCTGTTTGAAAGGACTTCAATAATATGTATTTGAAATATATTTAAGAACTAAAGACATGTATTAAAACACAATATTGTAATAGGCAAAAGTATCAAATGCAGAATTAAGTTTAAGAAGAAAACTTTAAATATTTCCAGAATTTAAATATTTCGTTTGCAAAGTGAATGGACCAAGTGGTATGAGATGGCAGGTGATGTGGAAAACGCCCCTGTGAAGTCTTCGTAATGGGGTTGCAGAGTATGGGCTGGCGACCATGTACTGAATGGTATCCATGAGACGCGCTAGGATAAAAAGCCACACTTGCTTTTACTGATGCTTTTTGCGTTTTGTAATTTCAGAAAAAATTGTAACACACACTGTTGAAATTCCAGCACTTCGTCTTCCAGACCGTCTTGGCACAGAATTAGCCCACTGACGAACAATGTATGGCGATCTAGCTTTTGGTTCAGTCACTAATTAGTTCTGTCCTCATAAAAACTTTGTCTGACAAAAAAGATCGATTACGTACTAATGTAGTTGGTACTGCCAGGTAAATTTCAACCACGTACAAAAATGGCACGAACAAGTGTAACTTACACAAAAGAACACACAAGTAGCTAGGCTGCAGTCACAGTGGCTCCGATATTGGTGGATTCCGCTGATGTCCGACATTGATCGGGAGGCGGCCGATCTTTTCAAATCAGTACGCCACTACATGCGTGGTCACACTATAGCCGATCTTTCCCGAATGTACAGACTTCGGACGACAATCGGTGAAATTCACAACTGGTAGGTCGGAAAGGACAGAAGGAGCACTCCCGTGAAGGCTTCCTCCATCCCTCCAGCCAAACAACGCCTGAGTCTTCATCTAACTGGAAAGGCTCGAAGAAGTCCACCAAAGGCAAACGGTCTTCTCCTTTGTCACCTCGAAGTCCCTGTTCGATTATGCCATCTGGTACCTTAGCCCGGCCAGCCTCCGTGTCACCATGGCACACCAACAACCGTTTTTCAGCGTTGATCTCCACAGACCAACCGCACAAGCAAGCTGATGTTTCTGTGGACCCCATGGAGCAGGATCCTCCTGCTTCTGTGTCCTGTAGTAGCACCTCCAATGGGCTGTTCGCTGTCTTCAGTCCCACAGAGGATTTATGGCTGTTTTTAGCACCGCAGCATCCCCCTGCACTCTATTTTCAGGAAACGAAATTGTGCCATCAGGACTGCTTTGATCTTTCACATTTCTTCCTGGTCCTATCAGAGGTGCCCTCTTGGCTGACCTACTTAAGGGGAGCCGGAGGTGGTCAAATCCAAAAAATTAAGATTTTTTTTTTTGCTACCGAAAATTAATTGGAACATTCCTCTTTAATGTAAACTTTGAACTATTGTTCTACTCGCCCTAGAAGTGGAGTTATTACCATTTTCCCCCACGCCTGCGGAGGAAATGGGCGGCCGCTGAATGCATCTAACACCCTCTCGTGACTTCCTGGCGAACTGCTTGGGATTTTCTCGGCCTGTTCTGCATACAGTGCCTTATGTTACGCATACAGCGAGTGTGCAAGGGTTGGCTACCTTGTTTTCTGTGACAAATGAAGTGCTAAGAGCGCAGAACATCGTCCCTTTGCTGTTTACCGTTTCGAATTAGTTCAGTGTTGTTGTTGGTAGTATTATACTTTTAGTGTAAAGCGTTGTTCTGGTTACGATGCTATGTTTTAGTAACCGTTTATATAAGAACAGGAAGAACGTAGGGAAAAGAAAATTAACACTAATACCAAGTTGCGATACTAAAATTACTGAAACAGTGCGTTCTTCTGCTAAGCAACACATGGCCGGCCATAGACCTGTGACATCTTCTAGCAGATACTACCTTGGGGATGGTGACTCCAAAGGTTTCAAGACTATAGAGGAACTGAAACCATATGGAAATGAATTTGTAGTTTAAAAGTTGGAATGCATTGGGCGTGTGCAAAAGCGTATGGGTGCACGGCTTCAAAGGCTCAAACTTTGGGTTCAAGTAAGCTCAGTGATGGAAAGACAATAGGAGGGAGAGGCAGGCTTACTGATGAGGTGATTGAACGTCTACAGAGATACTATGGGTATGCTTTAAGGCAAAATACTAGTAATGTTAGTGACATGCGAAAAGCAGTGTGGGCATTGTTCCTTCATACTGCCTCTTCCAATGAATACCCTCAACACAGCCTGTGCCCAAAAGATTCCTGGTGCAAATATAATGCAAAAAAGGACTATGATCACAAACATGGTTTGCCAGCAGCTGTGATAAATGCAATAAAACCAATTTTTCATGACTTAGCACAGCCAGAATTGTTACACAAATGTCTACACGGAAAGACGCAGAATCCTAATGAGAGCGTAAACAATTTGATTTAGAAAGTGATTCCTAAAAGGGTGTTTGTAAGCATAAAAACACTGCACTTTGGCATTTATGATGCAATAGCAACCTACAACCAAGGGAATAGTGTGAAGTGTGAAGTTCTGGAGGCATTAGGATTTACAGCTGGGGTGAACACTGTACGAGCAGAAAGAAGAGAAAGGCATATGAAGTATGATGGAACAACAGGCCAGAAAAGAAGACAGAAGAGGAAGCTTTTGGAGGATGAAGAAGAAGACCCTGATAATCCGTCCTATGGTGCAGGAATGTATTGAGAAACTTTGATAGCCATTTCCCGTAAATTAGAATTTTTCGAATATAAGGAACATTTTCTCAAAATCCACTCAAGCTAGAGAGATGAAATTTTTATACAGCACTCCTAGTGGTCAAACTTACATTGTAACACAGCCATTTGGGAATATGTTCAGTAGTTTCCTTTCAGTTTAATTATAAAGCAATTATTTGTAAAAAAATAATTGCAAGGAAACTAGAAAAGATACTCCAAAATCCCTCTGTCATAACTGCAATACTAAACCACTCTATATGTAAAAAAGAAATCAAATTTTTCTATTTGGTAGTTCATTCATAAATGTTCCTCATCTTAGTGATTTTAACATGGACACCTCCAGCTCGCCTTAACCAACTTGACCTCTTCTGCCTTAACACTGGAGCACCCACTTTCCTTTCCGACTCCTTGCACACCTATTCCCATTTGGACCTCTCCCCTTGTCTTGAGCGGTCTGTTCTTTCTGACACCTACTCGAGTGACTATTTCCCTTGTGCTATCTGTTTGCTGACTCCTACCCCATCTGCGTGCATGCCTAAATGGCAGCAGGGCTGACTGGCTGGCTGGCGACCTTCGAAGAATGAGATTTCCCCAGTTGTGATGACTAGGTGGAATATCTCGCAAACCTTATCTTTACTGGTGCAGAATGTTCAATCCCTCGCACTTCCTCTTCACCACTTCCTCTTTAACTGCCACCCTGTGCAGGCAAACTGAATTCATTATAAACAGATGTGTGCAAAGTGTCGTTGCGTTCTTGGAGATAGCAAGAGTTAGCTGGATTTCATTCCACTAGTTCTTTTAACAGTTCGACACATTCCTTTGCCGTGTCGGTCAACCTCTGACAGGTCTCTCGAACCAAGATCCTTTCCCCAGTTTCCGGCGTGACAGTAGCTGATGTCATAGTGGACCCTCTAACACCTTGGGCCGCCATTTTGCAAAAGTTTCGAACTCTTCCCACTATCATCCTGCCTTCCTACATCGGAAACGATTGGAGGCGGCTCAAGCGATACCCTTCTCTTCTCTGAATCGTGAGTGCTACAATGCCGCCTTTACTTTGAGAGAGAGAGAGAGAGAGAGATTATGCTCTCAGTTCATCCTAGTCCTCCATCCCAGGGCCAGACGCCATCTACATTCAGATGTTGCAGCACCTTTCTCTTGCGGGCAAGCACTTTCTGCTTAACATATACAACCGCATCTGGGCAGAGGGCACATTTCCTGATGCTTGCGTGAAGCCACAGTCATACCCATACCTAAATGTGGTAAGGACAAAAACCTTCTTTCTAGCTACCTCCCCATCTCTCTCACCAGATGTGTTTGCAAGGTGATGGAACGTAAGATTCATGCTAGTGTGGTGGCTTGAGTCTCGCCATTTACTAACGAATGTGCAGTGTGGATTTCGAGCGCGGCGTTCTGCAGTTGACCATATCATTACTTGTCCACCCATGTCATGAATGGTTTTCTGTGGAAATCCCAGATGTGGTCTTTTTCGATTTGGAGAAGGCCTAAGACACCTGCTGGAGAACTGGTATATTCTGTACTCTTTATACGTGGGGCTTCCATGGGTGCCTGCCCTGGTTTCTTCGGGCATATTTACAAGACAGAGTTTTCAAGGTGCATGTGGGTTCTGCCTTGTCAGACACCTTTATCTAGGAAAACGGTGTGCCTTAGGATTCTGTCCTGAGTGTCGTCCTCTTCACTATAATGGTCTGTCTACCACATGGCATCTCTGGCTCCCTTTTTGTTGACGATTTTCTCATCTATTGCAGGTCTCCATGGACATGTCTGACTGAGCAGTGTCTTCAGTGCTGTATTGATCGTCTTTACTCCTGGAGCATCGACAATGGCTTTCGCTGGACAAAACCATCTGTATGAATTTCTGGTGGCACAAATGGTTTCGCCCACCATGTCTCTATCTTGGGCCTGCTGCCGTTTTGTTCATTGAAACTACGAAATTTCTGGAGCTCATGGTCGATAGGAAACACTCTTGGTCCTCCCATGTATCTCACCTGGCAGCCTGCTGTATGCAGTCCCTCAATGTCCTGTGTGTCCTCAATGGTACTTCCTGGGGTGCTGATCGAACCACCCTCCTCCGTTTGTACCGGTCCCTTGTCCGTTCGAAACTCAACTATGTGTGCTTTGTTTGTGTGTCTGCACGCCCATCCCTCTTACACTGTCTCAACACTATCTACCATTGTGGAATCCATTTGACCACAGGTGCCTTTTACACTAGCCCGGTTAAGAGTGTATGCTGAAGCTGCTGAACTACCATTGCCTTCCCTCCGTGACTTTCTCCTCAGCAGGTATGCGTGCCATTTGTCTGCCATGCGTGGCCACCCCTCCTATGCCTCCTCCCCTGATGATTCCTTTGATGTCAACCCCGTCCCATATGTCCCCAGATCGGTCTGCCGCTGTGGTTGCCCCGGTTGCTGCCCGCAGTGGGGCTGAGCCCTCGCCTGTGGTTGATTGGGAGGTCGTTCCAAGGCGTGGCAGACAGCGAAAGACGTCCCCCGAGGCTGATCAGAAAGCCTCCCCGGTGCGTCTGACAAACAGGTTTTAGGCACTGTCTCTGGCTGAGCCAGATGCAGCTGCCTGCCCTGTTTCAAGGATGATTCTCAGCCTTCAAAGTCCAGGCAATCACAGAGGGTGGGCTTATTGGTAGTTGGGAGCTCCAATGTTAGGCGCGTTATGGGGCCCCTTCGGGATATGGCGGCTAAGGAGGGGAAGAAATCCAGTGTGCACTCCGTGTGCCTTCCGGATGCCATGAAGAGCACAGGGTGCAGCCAGCTGCAGGTGGTGGCACATGTCGGCACTAATGACATGTCTCGCTTTGGAGCTGAGGAAATTCTCTCTGGATTCCAGCAGCTATCTGATTTGGTGAAGGCTGCCGGTCTTGCTTACGAGATGAAGGCAGAGCTCACCATCTGCAGCATCGTTGACAGAACCGATTGCGGACCTTTGGTGCAGAGCCCGGTGGAGGGTCTGAATCAGAGGCTCAGACGGTTTTGCGACCGTGTTGGCTGCAGATTCCTTGGCTTGCGCCATAGGGTGGTGGGGTTTCGGGTTCCGCTGAATAGGTCAGGAGTTCACTACTCAGCTGGCGGCTACACGGGTAGCGGCTGTGTGGTGTGGACTGGGCGGTTTTTTTAGATTAGAAGGCCTCGGGAAAGTACGGGGTGGGCTGCAATCTCAAAGGGTGCATGGCAAATACAGGACGTGCTTGGATCAAGGAACAGTCGGAATTTTAGTTGTAAATTGTTGTAGTTGTGCTGGGAAAGTCCCTGCGCTTCAAGCGCTAATAGAAAGCACAGAAGCTGAAATCGTTATAGGTACAGAAAGCTGCCTAAAGCCTGAAATAAGTTCTGCAGAAATTTTTACGAAGTCTCAGACGGTGTTCAGGAAAGATAGATTAGGCAGAATTGGTGGTGGTGTGTTTGTGTCTGTCAGTAGTGGTTTATCTTGTAGTGAAGTCGATGTAGATACTCCGTGTGAATTGGTATGGGTGGAGGTTATACTAAACAGGAGAACTAAGTTAATAATTTTATCCTTCTACCGACCCCCCCAGACTCCGATGATATTGTTGCTGAACAGTTCAGAGAAAATTTGAGTCTCGTAACAAATAAATACCCTACTCATACGGTTATAGTTGGTGGATACTTCAACCTTCCCTCGATATATTGGCAAAAATACTTGTTCAAAACCGGTGGTAGGCGGAAAACATCTTCCGAGATTGTCCTAAATGCTTTCTCCGAGAATTATTTCGAGCAGTTAATCCACGAACCCACGCGAATTGTAAATGGTTGCGAAAACACACTAGACCTCTTAGCCACAAACAATCCAGAGCTGATAGAGAGCATCATGACTGATACAGGGATTAGTGATCACAAGGTCGTTGTAGCTAGGCTCAATACAGTTTCTTCCAAATCCACCAGAAACAAACGCAAAATAATTTTATTTAAAAAATCGGATAAAGTGTCTCTCTTAGGAATGCTTCTAGTATCTCCATTCCTTCCGAACTGACAGTGCAAATGTAGACGAGATGTGGCTCAAATTCAAAGATATAGTAGCAACAGCAATTGAAAGATTCATACCTCATAAATTGGTAAGAGATGGAACTGATCTCCCGTGGTACACAAAACAGGTCCGAACGCTGTTGCAGAGGCAATGGAAAAAGCATGCGAAGTTCAGAAAAACGCGAAATCCTGAAGACTGGCTAAAATTTACAGACGCGCGATTTTTGGCACGGACTTCAATGCGAGATGCCTTTAATAGGTTCCACAACGAAACAGTCTCGAAATTTGGTAGAAAATCCGAAGAAATTCTGGTCGTATGTAAAGTACACAAGTGGCAAGACGCAGTCAATACCTTCGCTGCGCAGTGCCGATGGTACTGTTACTGACGACTGTGCCGCTAAAGCGGAGTTATTGAACGCAGTTTTCCGAAATTCCTTCACCAGGGAAGACGAATGGAATATTCCAGAATTTGAAACACGAACAGCTAATAGCATGAGTTTCTTAGAAGTAGATGCCTTAGGGGTTGCGAAACAACTCAGATCGCTTGATACAGGCAAGTCTTCAGGTCCAGATTGTATACCAGTTAGGTTCCTTTCAGATTACACTGATACAATAGCTCCCTACTTAGCAATCATATACAACCGCTCGCTCACTGATTGATCTGCACCTAAAGATTGGAAAATTGCGCAGGTCGCACCAGTGTTTAAGAAGGGTATTAGGAGTAATCCATCGAACTACAGACCTATATCATTGACGTCGGTTTTCAGTAGGGTTTTGCAGCATATACTGTATTCAAACATTATGAATCACCTCGAAGGGAACGATCTATTGATACGTAATCAGCATGGTTTCAGAAAACATCGTTCTTGTGCAACGCAGCTAGCTCTTTATTCGCACGAAGTAATGGCCGCTATCGACAAGGGATCTCAAGTTGACTCCGTATTTCTAGATTTCCGGAAAGCTTTTGACACCGTTCCTCACAAGCGACTTCTAATCAAGCTGCGGGCCTATGGGGTATCGTCTCAGTTGTGCGACTGGATTCGTGATTTCCTGTCAGGAAGGTTGCAGTTCGTAGTAATAGACGGCAAATCATAGAGTAAAACTGAAGTGATATCAGGTGTTCCCCAGGGAAGCGTCCTGGGACCTCTGCTGTTCCTGATCATATATGAATGACCTGGGTGACAATCTGAGCAGTTCTCTTAGGTTGTTCGCAGATGATGCTGTAATTTACCGTCTAGTAAGGTCATCCGAAGACCAGTATCAGTTGCAAAGCGATTTACAAAAGATTGCTGTATGGTGTGGCAGTTGACACTAAATAACGAAAAGTGTGAGGTGATGCACATGAGTTCCAAAAGAAATCCGTTGGAATTAGATTACTCGATAAATAGTACAATTCTCAAGGCTGTCAATTCAACCTGGGTGTTAAAATTACGAACTTCAGTTGGAAAGACCACATAGATAATATCGTGGGGAAGGCGAGCCAAAGGTTGCGTTTCATTGGCAGGACACTTAGAAGATGCAACAAGTCCACTAAAGAGACAGCTTACACTACACTTGTTTGTCCTCTGTTAGAATACTGCTGCGCGGTGTGGGATCCTTACCGGGTGGGATTGACGGAGGACATCGAGAGGGTACAAAAAAGGGCAGCTTGTTTTGTATTATCACGTAATAGGGGAGAGAGTGTGGCAGATATGATACGTGAGTTGGGATGGAAGTCATTAAAGCAAAGACGTTTTTCGTCGCGGCGAGATCTATTTACGAAATTTGTCACTAACTTTTTTTTCCGAATGCGAAAATATTTTGTTGAGCCCAACCTACATAGGTAGGAATGATCATCAAAATAAAATATCAGAGCTCGAACAGAAAGGTTTAGGTGTTCGTTTTTCCCGCGCGCTGTTCGGGAGTGGAATGGTAGAGAGATAGTATGATTGTGGTTCGATGAACCCTCTGCCAAGCACTTAAATGTGAATTGCAGAGTAGTCATGTAGATCGTGAGTATGGGTCTTGTTCCTCTTCTCGGTTACCTCATGGAGTCCAGTTTCGGCACTTTTTGCAGCGGTTTAATTTCACACTACTTGGAACTTTCCCAGTGGGTGTGAACCCTTCACCACCTTGGTTTTGTGAAGCGGCCCATGTTAACCTTGGCCTTCATTTGCTTCCTAAGGAAACTACTCCAGCCTCAGTCTGTCGCCTTCAGTTTCACAACCTTTGCATGGAACTTCGCAATAGTACCTTTGTATACACTGATGGCTCTCTGACTGCCCATGGGGTCGGGGTATGCCTTTGTAATTGGCACCCGTTTCTTTCGATATCGGCTTCCGGCACACTACTCAGTATTTACGCCCGAGCTCTTCGGTCTGTAGAGAGTACATCTGGCGACACAGATGTTTTTTGCTTTTTATCCGCCCTAGCAATATGGCGAAGGCCATATAATTTTTATTTTTCGACCTCTGTTTCTGCATGGCCCTTTTTTCCACATGCCTGTTTTTAGCTATCTTCTCTTCTGTCAGTGGGACTGATATATAGTTGTTTAACTTCTCTCTGTGTTTGTGTTTTGTAGTTCTGACTTGGGCATGTATGACCCCAGTTGTTTTTTTCCACCCTAAAACAAAACAAACAGAACAGATTCAGCTCTGAGGTTGTGAAATCGCCCAGTGTCATGGTAGCATCGCTCATCCAGCTATGCAACAAGCCATCAAACTCTTGCCTCATGGGGCAAAGTCACCAGCTACACAACTGGCAGGGGGGGAAAAAACAGTAGGAATACTCCTGTGAAGATTTCCTATGTTTCTCCAGCCAACAAACACGTGAGTCTTTGCCTGCAAACCGGAAAGGCTCAAAGAAGTCCAACAAAGGTAAATGGTCTTCTCCTTCACTGACTAAAAGATCCTTTCCAGTGGTGTCGCCACATGATACGTTTACCATGCCGGACTCCATGTCATGAGTGTGCACCACAAATCATTTCTCTGCGTTGGACTTTGCAGGTTGACAGCACAAGAAAGCCGATGCTTCTGTGGACCTCACAGAGCAGGATCCTCCTGCCTGTTTGGCCTGTAGCAGTGAATCTTCACAGGCTGGCTCTCAGCAGCTGCTGAGGTGACATCCCTTCATTTTTTTCCTCATCACGGCTCTCCTCCAATGGAACATTCACGGGCTTCAATCCAACAAAGAGGAATTAGTTGCTTTTAGAACTGCAGTGTACACTTGTACTCTACCTTCAAGAAACGAAATTGCATCCTCACAACCACTTTGAGCTTTCACATTTCTTCCCGGTCCATTATTTTGCCCTTCTCCTGCCTCCCCCCCCCCCCCCCACCCCCATCCTGAGGTTGGCATTACAGCTCATGGGGGAGTCATGCTGCTCATCTAAGATGATGTTCGTAGTGAGCCCATCTCCTTGGCTACTCGTCTTCAAGCTGTTGAAATTCATGTTTTCCTTCCTAATTTGAGCTTTTCCCTTTGTATTCTTTATATCCCTGTGTCACCAGGACAGATTTCCTCCAGCTTACTGAGCATCTACCTCACCCTTTTCTGCTGCTCACTGACTAATCTGCATCATCCCTTTGGTGTCCTCCTAGAACCTGTCAGAGAGATGCCCCCTCGGCTGACCTTCTTAATCAGCTTAATTTCTTCTGCCTCCTTTCTCACACCTATTCCCATTTGGACCTATCCTTCTGCACTGCCCAGTGTGCCCATCGTCTCCAGATTGCTCATTGTCTCAAGTGGTCCGTTCTTTCTGACACCTATCCAAGCGACCATTTCACATGTGCTATCCATGTGCGCGCACACCCAAATGGCAGCTTACTAAGGCCAACTGGTGGCTTTACTCCTCCCTGGCAACCTTTGAAGAACAAGATTTCCCCAGTTGTGGTGACCAGCTGGAATATCTTACAAATGTTATCCTTACGGCTGCAGAACATTCCATTCCTCACACTTCATCTTCACCATACCATGTGCCAGTCCCTTGGTGGACTGAGGCATGCCGTGATGCTGTTCGCATGTGGAGACGAGCTGTCTGCATTTTTAACCTTCATCCTGTGATGGCAAACTGCATTCATTATAAACAGATGCTTGCACAGTGTTTCAAAAAGGTAGCTTGATTTCATTCACTAGCTCCTTAAACAGTTCCATCCCCCTCCGCTGTCATGTGGGCCAACCTCTGACCAGGATCCATTCCCAATTTCTGGCCTGACAGTATCAGACAATGTCATCGTGGACCCTGTAGCTATCTCAAACACCTTGGGACGCCATTTTACGGAAATTTCAAGCTCTTCCCACTATAACCCTGCCTTCCTCCTTCAGTTCCCAAGTTATGTGGATATCATAGGGAATGAATTTGCTGACCGTTTGGCTGGAGCGATTACTCACTCAACATTTGCTTTGACAATCCCAGGTACTGATTTATAGGTACAAACAAGACGTCTCCTCCCTTGGAGATGAAACATCTGGTGAGCTGCTGCTCTATTTAGCAATATGAAAGAGACTATAGCTATTTGTACTCTGCCTTCTGTACCTCCTGGAAGGAATTCACTATTATATAGTGTCAACCTCATCAGTCATACCAGATTAACCGATAGTTTTATTTTATGCAATGAGCCAAACACACATTCTGGTTGCATGCCTATTCTTTCTGTCTTTCCATGTTAAATATGGTCTTTAAGATTCTTTACCTGTAATATTGGCAGATGACTTGTAGACAGATGCACTACTCTCTTTTCCTGGTTAGTGGTTTTCATATACACACATGTCAAACTACTTTTGGGGCGGGAGTGGGGTGGTTGGTGTTGTGCCGTCGCCAGCCTCATGCTGTATCTGGGAGACCCTCAACTCTGCTTCCTCTGCCATCTGCCTTTGTTAATTCCTTTTAGATGCAGTTAGCCTCTCTTTTGTGCCACGCCGTATTTTCTGTTTTAGGGATAGCACTCCAATGAATAATGAGTGCTGTTCCTTTTATTAACACTGACTATAATGGATAGGGAGTAGAAAGCTGTGGGGGAGATTGTGTCCATTACATACAGAGCCTTGGCTAACACTCATTGGCACCACCTACATACTGACCTGTTTATTTCTCCCACCTGTTGTTATTGTTGGTCTAACTGCTGTCCATTATGCTTTTATCCTTTTCATATTTACTATTACGAATCTCCTGGCTAGAAATCATTCTTTACTCTAACTCTTCACCCTTAAGTGGCTTGGCAGGGGTTTTCCCTACCTACAGGTGAGCCCAGGGAATCAACTCTTGTGCTCTGACATGTGTAACAACCCAACGTACGTACTTTTATTTCTCAGTTCTGCCCTCAACATTGTTTTCAGAGTTTTAATTTTACCACTCCTACATATTTTCTAACTCGATCAAATTTCAAACTAAATCAGGATGCACACACTCTTGACTGAGGCACTGATCTCACTGTTTCGTCCCTTAACCAGCCAACCAACCAGTTCCATTGTGGCACTCACCATTTGCTCAGGATTTATTATCTATAAGAGGGAGAGTATGGTATGGCAATCATTTACAATTTGTATGGACTCTTTAAGTAATTTCTCAAAATAATGTCAGAAAAATCAGCACAGTTTCGGATGATATTTTATGCCTAGTGCCAACTTTAAAGTTATTTCCTTCAGCATATCAAGGATAGTTTAAAGGCACCATCAACTATAATTGTGAGAGCCAGGTACCTATCTCAGATTTTGTGGGCATTACCTTGCATTCTTCATTATTTCAAGAGGTCTACATTTAATTTTGTTCCTATATTGTGCTGTGCCTTTCAGTAATGAAAACTGGTCAGTAAAATCAGTAAAGCTCAATAGTTTTCAAATTGGTGAGTTTTACAAATCAAAATATAAGTTTTATACTTCAAAAAAAATTTGATATGAAAAAAGGTTTTCGGCCAGTTGTGCAACATTTTGTGGCAGATGGGTTGAAAAATAAGAAAATTGCCATTAAAGGGCTCCGGAACGCCCTATACTTGCAATGTTAAAATAACGCTTATAAATTACATCTTTCCTCACAAAGTATTTGAGGTAGGAAGTTGAACTTTTTACAGATTATTTATTGGAATATGGGCTACAACTTAACACAGGGATTTTACAAAATTTTAGTTCAGTTATTAAAGATGATTTTTTTCCAATTGTAATGAAAATTCACAACATTTTTTGCAATTTTTTATTTATATATTCAAAAATAAATTTTTTTGAGAAAAGGCTGTGTTAAATTATGCAGAAGGTACTGTGTAACATTTACTGAAAGTTTGAAACATGTTTGGAAGATCCTTAGAAAACATGTAATTAGTATGAGAAAATAAAAGTTTTGGGAATCGAGCGATAAAGATTGGATTAACTTTTTAGTGCATTCCAGGTCCATAGGATGGATTATCTTCATCCTCTGCAAACTCCTCCTCCAGCTTCCTCTTGTTCCTCCTCCTGTTTACTCTTGCTTGTATTTCTAGACCCTTTACAGCCCTGTCTGCAGCCCGAAGGCGTTCCTTGTCTAAAGCAAGCATTGCTTTAGAATGTTATTATTTACAGTAATAACACCTTTGGCTTTCCAACATTTCTCCTTTTCTTAAAAGCCTTCAGAGGATTTCTAATAACTTTACTTTTACTTATTATTATACTTCAACAAAACAGAGACTCAAGAAACAGAATTAATTACGAATATTTTCGAGATAACGACCGAGTAAATAAACATGAAACAATCGACAATCACACCAGCGATATATATTGAACCATCACAGGTTAGCCACAACACATACTTTATCTCACATCACTAAAATGTTCCTGATGAACACGGACGTTAATAATAACACCATTTGACAAGTTTAACAGCGCCACAGTGGGTCACGCCCATGTAGAACACATTTGAAAAAACTTTAAAAATAGTTGTCTTCGGAATTGAATAAAGTATATATCTATTAAAAGGTAATAGTCTGCAGATTCAGAAAACGCAAAAAAGTAAAAATTGAACTTTTCATGATTTTGAGCCTTTCTGGAGCCCCTTAAGAATGCTCTGACTTAACTGTGTTAATACCCTTGTTCACCAGAAAATGATTCTTGTTCTCTACAATGGGAATGTTACTGAGGTGATCCGAAGTTACTGAAAACTTGAAATTTGATAGGGCTCTAGATGAGTCGGAAGTTCAGTTTCTTTGCACTTCAGTGTTACACAGGAGTATGCTTCTACTCAGAACACAGAGAGCAATGTAAAGTGAAACAGTTCTTCACGACTACATTTGCGTTCCACCTGTCTTGGATGTTGCAATGACGGCATAATTTCGTCTCCCGGAGCTACACTGCCAGTTTAGCTTTATTCTGCTAGACAAGCTGTTTCAAGGACAGTTCTCGAAAATGATTGGAGGGAACTTTGCTGTTCAGATTGCTTGTGAAGATGTGAAAGGAACCTTTGAGGTAATGTTTCCTGGAAGTGTTTCTTCTGAGCTTGCCCTTGAAAGACAGACAAGATTTTTTAGTATGTGGTGCTTTTACCTGCATATTTTAAAATATAGTTGCCGGATGATATTGGAGAAGCAACTTTCTTTATTTTTATGAAACTGAGTGCAGCTGATTCTAAATAAATGATTGTGACACGACATCTACAGACTTTTTCATTGGTAAAGCCACTGCTAGTGATATTTACTCAGAGTTAAATGAAGCCGCGGATAATGCCGAACTTTCTCAGTCAAAGTTAACAAAACGATTAAGATTCTCAGATCCTGTTAGGAATAAAAAAAATTGAATAATGGTGGCACATGCAACATACTCATCGAGTATGTATTCCAATGAGAAAATTATGAAAACTTCAGGTCATCAGTTTGAGAGATTGACCTGTATGGCTGAAATTAGAACGAGCTGGAGACACTTCCAGAACAACGGTCAGCTGTTCAATAATATTTTCGTTAGCTTATACCCCAGCACCAGTTGATAAGTTCTTTGAAATACAATACTGTTAAATGCGTGAAAGACAAAACTACCAAATTAGAAATTATATTTGTCTGTGCAAATGTTCATACATGTTCAGGGTTTACTGGTGTCTTTCAGAAGGGAGATCCTTTAATGTTTATCTATAATGAGCTCACAAACCTCATCTGAACATTCATGGATGGATTGTGTATTAGTGCTGCTCCATTAAGTATGGAAGCATTCTGTGGTCTGTATTTCCTGCCATTGGAAAACAATCTTTGGCACTAGAGAAAGAATATCTCAAGAAGATAGTGCACAAGAAAGATGCTGTATTTCCACCAAAGCTCAAAAGTAGCATATGTCTGCTGGTGTACAGTTTGGAAAAGTTTTCTTTGGGTAATTCTTAGTTGGTTAATTATGTCCCATAGATTAATTCAGCAACTATTATCAAAAGTATGAGCAATGAGTCAGTTTGCGGTATGTGTATACATGATCAGTGTAAACAATAATGGACTCTTTAGTTCTACTCATGTAACTTCACTGAAAAACTAGTTTTATCTTGAATGTTTGTATCCTGTAAAGAGGGTGGAAGAAAGTTGTTGCGAATGTTAGAAATATTCTGACCACCATTAATTCATTTTAGGAAGACTTTCTTGGCTTAGAGGCAGCAGAGCACCTGTCCTAACTGTGGAACTGGTGAACCAGTATTTGATATCGATAGTGCTCGTGATGTGAAACAGCAGCTTACGTGACTAGCCACTCGTGCTGTAGTGTATGGCGTTTATAAGGAAAATTCCAGAATGGCCAAATATGAATGGCATTGCACATTAACCACATGACCAACCACACCCAGGGCAGCTTCATCGAACCTTCTAGCTGGAAAAATAGGACTTGCCTTCACGATTGGGGGAGAACAACACAAGCAGTGAGCAGATAATTTGGTCTCCATGACACTCATCATCTGAGCAGGATTTAGTTTATTTCGCTAGCCTTGGCCAAAGTAGGATTCACGTCAGACTTAGAGTTAGTTCATCGTAGATGGAACTTGTAACTATGGAAGTATGCCTGGGGTACTTCCAAGCAATGTATTCACACCAGTAGTTCAACACTTATACACTGTTTCACGAGTAGTCCTACTGAGTTCCATACTCTGCAGCACTCAAAGCTTCCTTTTCAGCTGAGGTTGGGGTTACAGCAGATGGCCCACCATCAGTTAACCTTTTTGTTTCATCATCAAAGTGAGGTCTTCTGTCACTTATCTAGCTGTTGTCCTCACTCCCTCTCAGGACAAGACAAAGGATCATACAAAAACATAGCAAAATTAGCTGCAATTCTTCATATTGAGTACAGTGAACGTGCACTAATAGATTAATAGAAACTATTGACACTAGAACAAAAAATCGGGTAGTGACAAGAGCCCAGTGGATTTTTACAATAGTCAGTCTTGAGAAGACTTAGACCTCTGGAGAAAAATAACCTATTGATATGAAAATTATGAAGGCTGCACTTACATGTTTATATGGCAGTGCACATGTAGAAAGGAGATTCTCATTGTTGGGGAACATCCTGAATGAAGACACTGCAAATATGTGAGAGAACATGTTACAACAAGTTGAAGAAATATATTTGTAGGATGACAATACATCTAAGCCACAGAGCACGTAAACAAGGTAAGACGAGTGTACACTGTGACAGTCAAATCAACACTGAGTCTAAGTCCAGCGGCCGCTGGCTGGCTGCTTAGGTGGCGCGGCTGCTGCATCGCTGACAGCGCCGCATGTAGAGGACGCGCGTGTTGCGCGGCGGCACTTTGAAAGATCGGCGAGTCAACACTTTTCCCTCCTTTGAATTTTTTGAACTGGTCTTGATGGAGGTGGCCTGTAAATTGCTAACGTCCATAGGTGTTGTTTGACTGGCCATAAAGTCTTGAGGCGGCGGCTTCCCGTACGGACGGAAGTGGCCTCGATGATAACGGGTCGAGATTACAGGAGACGTAGGGGTCGAATCTGCTGGGGCCCCGTGCACCAATCTGCCCGTTGCGGCAAGTCCGGTTGTTATGACAGGAGACATGGGCGATGTGTCTGCGTCCGTAGGAGGAGACGAGTAGAGTTGCTCCGACAGATGATGGTCATCCGGTTTTTGCATGGACACGTCTCCTGGTGGCGTCCGTTCTTGTACTGGCACCGAGATGATGGTGAGAGGGCTGCGTTGTAAGTAATGAGAGATGCCAAGATCCCGAGCGTCAGGTAGAACCGAAGGTGGTGTAGCGGCATTCGGAACAGGCGTTGCCGGCACACGAGGCCGAAGCTGGTCCGAATGACACTGCAACACTCGTGTCCTTCTGGATTTCATACAGGCGTCGGCCACGGTGTCGGAAGATGCGGCCAAGACTCCATTTTGGTCGCCTGCCATATCCCCGTACCCATACAAGGTCGCCGGCGGTTAACCGGCCAAGCGAAGGCACCCGCGGCCGTTAGGTGGAAGGTCGGAGAAGATGAAGTAGCGTGCGGGGCTGTCGGCCATGTAAGAGCTCAGCTGGGCTGTGGTCGTCCATGGAGGTGAAACGGTAAGAAGCCAGAAATTGGAGAAGCGCATCAGCAGCAGAAGAAGTCAGGAGTTTCCTCATCTGAGCATTAAATGTGCGGACCAGTCGTTCAGCCTCACCGTTTGACTGGATGGAACGGAAGGGCCGTGACATGCATGACGCCGTGACGGGCACAAAAATTCGCAAATCCGGAAGAGGCAAATTGCAGACCATTATCAGTAACAAGAGGAGAGGGAAGGCCTTCCTAAGAGAAAATGCGAGCTAGAGCATTTGTGGTTGCCGCGGTGGTAGGCGACGTGCAACGGACAGTGAAAGGAAAGTTAGAGCAGGCGTCAATTACGAGTAGCCAATAAGTACCTAAAAAAGATCCCGCGAAGTCAGCATGAATACACTCCCAGGGCTTCTCAGGCGAAGGCCACGGTGACAAAGATGACTTCGGGGCGGCGGCCTGTAACGCACAAGGGCCGCAGGCAGCGACCATGTGAGCGATTTCAGAGTCGATGCCGGGCCAGTACACATGACGGCGCGCCAGAGATTTTGTGCGAGACACACCCCAGTGCCCTTGGTGAAGGAGGCGCAAGACCGACGCACGCCAAGGACGCAGGTACCACAACACGCGGCGAAGCATTGTCGGTGGAAAGGAGGATAACACCATCCCTAGCCGTGAAGCGGTAGCGCAAAGCGTAGTAGTTACGCAACGGATCAGAAGTCTTAGCGGACGGGCGATCTGGCCAACCCTTCTGAATACAGCGTAAAACCCGGGAGAAGGTAGGATCAGAACCCGTAGCAGCCGCCAGCCGGTCCCCGGTGATGGGGAATCCATCCACAACCTGCTGCTCGGCAACATCCAGGTGGAAACACAAAAGATAGTGTTCGTCCCTATCGAATGCCAGATCAGGACACATGGGAAGGCGAGACAGTGCATTAGCATTCGCAAGTTGAGCCGTCTGCCGGAAATGAATCTCATAAATGAAACGAGACAAAGAGCCCATCGCTGGAGGCGGTGTGCAGCCTTGTCGGGAAGCGACGTTGATGGATGAAACAAGGCAACAAGTGGTTTGTGGTCCGTAAGAAGATGAAATTTGGATCCATAAAGAAAAACACCAAACTTATGAAGAGCATAAATAATGGCCAGAGCTTTTACAATTTGAGAATATTTTCGTTGGACATCCGTGAGCGTTTTGGAGGCATAAGCAATGGGTTGTTCAGAGCAGTCAGAAAAACGGTGCGCAAGGACTGCACCAACCCCGTATTGAGAGGCGTCCGTGGCAAGAACAAGATGTTGGCCAGGTCGATAAGTAGCCAGGCACGGGGCCTGTTTCAGCATAGTCTTCAATTTCTGGAAAGCCGCATTGCATGACGCGGACCAGTGAAAGGGCACGTTTTTATCCAACAGGCGATGCAACGGCTGAGCCACCGAAGCCACAGACAGTGAAAACCCGTGATAGTATGCTATTTTCCCCAAGAAGGCCTGCAGTTCCTTAACAGATGTAGGGCGAGGAAGGGCATCGATCGCAGCGACAGTTGGCTGAAGCGGACGAATACCATCCCAAGAGAATTGAAACCCCAAGTACGTGATAGATGCCTGAAAAAAATTTTGATTTCTGAAGATCACACTTAAGACCGGCAGTCTGTAAGACATGAAAAGTGTGCAGAGATTTTGAAGATGTTCGTCAGTGGTGGAGCCAGTGACAAGTGTCGTCCATGTAATTGATACACCCAGGGACAGGGAGCAATAATTGTTCCAAGAATCGCTGAAAGAGCAGGGGCGCTGGCAACCCCGAATGGCAATCGTTGGTATTGATAGAGGCCGAAAGGCGTGTTAAGGACCAGAAACTGCCGGGAAGCAGCGTCGAGAGCAAGTTGATAAGCTTCTGACAGGTCAAGTTAAGAAAAATACTGGCCTCCAGCAAGTTTAGTGAACAATTCTTCTGGCCGGGGCATAGGGTAGGTGTCGATAAGGCATTGAGCATTTGCAGTGGTCTTGAAATCGCCGCAGAGACGAGTATCACCATTTGGCTTAGCAAAGACAACGACAGGAGAGGACCACTCACTGGAAGTGACAGGAAGGAAGACCCCCGAAGCAGTGAGACGATCCAGCTCCCGTTTTACCCGATCACGAAGGGCCACAGGAATGGGCCGAGCCCGAAAAAACTTAGGCCGAGCAGTGGGTTTGAGCGTGATATGAGCTTCAAAGTCGTTTGCACGGCCTAACCCAGCAGAAAAAAGGGACGAAAATGTCGTCGACAATGAATCCAATTGAGCATAAGGAATAGCATCAGAGACAATATTGACAGTGTCATCTATTGAGAACCTAAAAACGCGAAAGGCATCGAAACCTAAAAGATTCTCCGCGTTACTATGATGGACCACAAATATGGGAACAGTGCGAACGACCGATTTGTAAGATACCTCAGCATTAAATTGTCCCAAGAGAAATCTTCTGTTAATTGTAAGTCCGTAATTGTCTAGTAACAGGTGACAGGACTGGAGAACCCAACCGAAGATACGTCTGAGAATGATAGTGGCTGCAGAACTAGTATCCACCTGCATGCGAACATCCCGACCAAGGATTTGGACAGTGAGGAATAACTTCCCTGAAAGGGAAGAAGTGCCATTGACAGACAACATAGAAGCAGAATCAGCGTCACGTTCATGAACGTCAGGTATGCGGTCAGATTTGCAAACGGATGACACATGACGCTTCTTTTTGCATTTGTAACACACGGCCCAACGTTGTGGACAATCTTCTCGTGAATGTTGCGTAAAACACCGCGGACATGAAGGAAGTTGCCGTGGGTTTTGCTGCAGTTTCTTAGAGGTTTGTTTACGATTAGGCCGAGGCTGCGCTTGAGAGCGTACTGCGGCCACGTCGGCCGGCGGGGGGGACGCCGCACGCTTAGTCAACAGCGCACAGAGGTTTTACTTCCTAGACGTCACCCCACGCCTCTATTTGCGCCCCAGCGGCGCGAGAAAGACTGAGCGATGCATACGACTTCATCTAGAGTCGGATTTGCCAACTGAAGGGCACGTTGTCTAACTTCTTTGTCGGGTGCCGGTCGGATAATAGCATCCCGTACCATGTAAGCGGTGTAGGATTCTTTGTGAACTTCAGTAACAAATTGACACTCTCTACTGAGGCCGTGAAGTTCAGCAGCCCAAGCGCGATAGGATTGATTCGGTTGTTTTTGACAACGATAAAAGGCAACACGAGAGCCTACCACATGCGTTTGCTTTTGAAAATAGATTGACAGAAGTGAGCACATTTCAGCAAAGGACCAAGACGCAGGATCTTTCAAAGGAGCCAATCGACGACAACCGATACATTTTGAGGTGAAATCCATGAAGGGAACAAAGACTTACATGTTTGTTCGTCCGCGACATGAAATGCCTAGAAGTGCTGTCGAAGACGTTTTTCGTAATCAGACCATTCTTCCGCCGTCTCGTCGTGAGGAGGAAAAGGATGTATAGAGAACGACGAGAGACGCCCCGCATTTGATGCCGCGACGAAATCACGAATCGCAGAAGTGAGAAGCGTTTGCTGTTCAAGGAGGCCTTGCAATAGTTGCTCTAAAGTAGCCATGAAAACCGGTGGGTCAACGACGAAAAATCCACTACCTCGTCGCCAATTGTTATAACGTTAAGTTGAATAAATATATTTGTAGGACGACGCAATACATGTAAACCACAGAGCGCGTAATCAAGGTAAGACGAGTGTACACCGTAACAGTCAAATCAGCACTGAGTCCAAGTTTAGCGGCCGCTGCTAGGCTGGCCTCTTAGGTGGCGCGGCTGCTGCATGGCTGGCAGACAGCGCCGCATGTAGATGACGCGCGTAACTTCGCGGCGGCACTTTGAAAGATCGGCGAGTCACAACACAGGATGATCATTTGACTGTAAAAGATGCTGCAGTGAATATGGTTGAGGGGAAGGCTCACTTTGTAATCATCACTCAGTATCTTGTTTTGGCTTGCACAGCTCATGATACATAGAAGTGGTACTGTGAAGGTGAGAGAAGAGTGGCTAAGGAGAAACTGAAGAAACAAAAGGAACAGGAAACAGAAAAATTGGTGCAAGTATGAAGAGTAAGTTTGGAAAACAAAAAGCAAATATTGAACACAATCAACTGACATTAAAGAAATGAAAGAGGAAGAAACGCATTACTGGATCATGGAAACAAATGCTTAAAAGAAGCCGTAAATAAAGAGGAGTTAGTGGGAATTTGTGTTGCCCAAGCAATGTTAGTGTGTGATACAAAAGTTAGGGAACAAGAAGTGAAAAAAAATTAAAGGCACAGGAAGCAGTTCAGTGAAAAATCGGTGTTATAACTTTTTTCTCCAAATAAGCAAAAACAAAGTGAGACTAAATGATCTAATTTTGCAAAAAAAGCTAGATGATTTTCCACATTACATTTAAAAATTGAGATGTAAAACATTTTTTTTTGTATTACTCTGAACGTGCTACTGTACAGATGCACTTTAAAGCTTTTTCTAGAAGTATTTGTGCTGGTTGGGAGCATGAGCATATTATAATAAAGTGCAGTGGTTTACCTGTTTATTATTATTATGTAATTTTGTTATAGTTTTATGTGTTTATTACAATTAAAACAATAAATAAGAGTTTGGGAATGGGATGAATGCCAGATTATAATAAAATAAAAAAAAATTAAAAAAGCTTTTGGCCCTTCTTTCTTTGTGGGAAATTTGAGTCCATATGTAGCCTGTTTTTTAAGTCCAAATCAGTAGTCAGTTTTTGGAATTAAAATGGTCAGTAAGTCAGTAATTTTAGTCTTAGATTTGATTTCCACCCCTGGACTTCTATGTTGAAAGCATGAATAGTACAACTTTTGAAGCATGAAATGTTGAGTACTGTTGCATCACCAACACTCAGAGATTCTCAAAATGATCAGTTTTTTTTCTGGAAAGCACATTTCTGTGGATTTAGATGATTGTAAGAATTGAAATACTATTGTAATATTAAAGAGAACATAATTAAAAGCCACAACTACTCTTGATATCAGTGTAATACAAAATAATCCAGAGAATAAACTTATTTCAATGCTTATAGAAAGCAAGAGACATTCTGTGGTTCTGTAGCGAGTGCTATAATGGCCGAAATCCATAAACTTACAGTGTGTTCTGTAATTACAAATACATTTAGAGCCCATTGCTAAACAGAAAATGCTCCCTTACGGGGAGCTATTCTGGACCAGATGTTTGCAAACTAAATGGTCATACTGTTTTCCATCACTTCCACAGATGTTCAAATGTAGTGTGAAGTCCCATCTGTGACTGCAGTCTCTCTCTGAGAAAAGCGAAAAAATAAAAATCTGCAGCTTTGTGTTAGAGGCCATTATATAGAATTAGTCTTTCCTAATAAAAAATTTTAAATTTTCGACAGGAACCTTGCTACAGCCATACATGCATACCAAGTTGTCGCTCGGCACGGTGGCTGATGGGAGCCCCCGTAAAGGCATTTTTCATTTACAATCCCTCCCATCAGCTGCCACACCGATGCTCAACTTAATTTGTGCAAATATAATGTTTTATAGCTGATTATTATTTCTCGTGCAGTAAAGAAACTTTAATATGTATTGGTTCCAATTCTAGGTGAACTGTAAATAGTTACCAATTTGTAATGTGGCAACTCAACAAATTTCGTCCGTGATCTGTAGTACTAATAAGGAGGGGGAAAAAAAACCTAGTAACCCACCGGTAACTACAAATTTAACCTGTCGCCCTTGTAGTGCTGTGCTCGTGACTCTGTAAGACGTCTGTGTAGGGGTAAAATGTCAGGGTAGGTTGTATAGCAGTCGTTCACAGCTGCATGGTCCAATAAATCCCCCTCCCACTCGTCTGCTGCATCCTGCTTGACCTACTCTCCCGCGCATGTGCAAGTTCAACATGCCTCTGGAAAATTTGGGAATGCTGCTTTGCGCATATAAGGAAACTGTAGTTTTGACTTCTGGAGTTAGTACTATGTTCCAGCAATCATTTGCACAATAAATCATAATAATTTGGACTGAGTCATTTTACATTCACATTCCAAGTTAATTTGTAAATATGGCTATATGCTGAAAATTTATTTATTTTTAAATTAAATCTAAGTTGTTTGTAATTCCTATCCACCACCTTTTACACATTACAATAATAGAAATTTTTCTGCAGAGTAGGAGTTGTCAAGGAGAAATTTCTTGAATTTGTTTTCAAAGTTTGCTATACTTGTTAGACATTTTATATCACTGAGTAAGTTATCAGAAATTATAGTTACATCATTGTGCACCCCTTTTTATGGTAAAAACAACATTAGTGTGGAATAATGAATGTCATTTTCCATCTAGTATCATAATTATGTATACCATTGTTCCTTTTGAACTGCAGTGGATTATTTACAATAAACTTCGTGAAGAAATACACATACTGTGAAACACTAGTCAGAATTCCCAACTCCTTAGACATCTAAAAAGATGTGTAGAAGATGATCGTGGATGAACGCCACATATTAGTCTTACAGTATGATTTTGAACAATGAAGATTTGATTTTAATGATGAGTTCCTCAGAACATTATTCCGTATGACATTATCAACTGAAAGTGTACAAGTGTGTCAACTTACCAATTTTTCTCTCCCCAAGATTTGCAATGGTACTAAACGCAAATGTGGCTGGGCTGAATTGTTTCAGGATGAGGACAATGGCAGTGACAAATGTAGAAAGTTTGAAAATTATCATGAGTTATTATGGATTGAAAACTGATAATTGTATTCTGACGGTGGCCTCCATCCTTCAATATGCTATTGGCAATAGTAGATTCCTGAGTTGAGCTTTCAAATTATTAAATAAACTGCTAATGCTGCCTGTTATTTGTGAGGTATATGGTGTGGTGTGACTTTTGCAGTAATGTAAAATAGATTGTAGTTGTGACAGATAGAGGGAAAGGCAAATGCCAGATTGTGATTAATGAAACTGGTTCTGCATGCAGGTGACTATGGAGGAGTTAACTTAAAAGATAGTTGTTGAGAACACTACGGCTGTCTAGGACCCATATCAGGTCAAGCTTAAACTGACTGAAGAAACTGGAAATGTCTCAAACAAGAACTGGGTGATACATAGTGGGTTGATTTGGTTAGGCTGGTATTACACTATCAAATTTCTTTGTCAAAGATTTGATCAAAGATGTGATCAAATATTCCGTCAAATATATTTGACAAAGATCTTTGACGTAGCGCTAGAAGGGGTATTACACTGTCATCAAATTTTTCGGCAAAGTTCAAGATGGCTGATAACAACATGTTATTAACTGCAGCAGTTGTACGTACTCCAATTGCATTGTGTGCACATGCGGAAAAGAAGTGGGGGAAAAATGGAACCATACATACGAGGTTGACAGTCTTAAAAATCCTGGGATTACAACTTGATAATAAATTCAGTTGGGAGGAGCACATCCCAGAACTGCAGAAACTCCTTAACAAATCTGTTTGTAATTCGAGTGTTAGCAGGCATAGGCAACATAAAAATGAAAAAGCTTGCATACTTTCATTCCAAAGTGTCATATGGTATAATATTTTGGGGTAAATCTTCAAGTCAAACAAAAGTTTTCAGAGTCCAAAAGCGTGTAATACTTATTATTTGTGGGGTAAATTCACGGACGTCCTGTAGAAACCAATTCAAAGAACTACTGCCTCTCAGTATATTTACTCCTTAATGAAATTTGTCGTAAATAATATATCTCTTTTTCCAACAAACAACTCAGTTCATACATACAATACCAGGAACAAAAATGATCTACACAAGGACTTAAAAGCACTTACTTTAGTTCAGAAAGAGGTCCACTACTCAGGAACACTCATCTTCAATAATTTGCCAGCAAACATAAAATTTAGTTACAAATAAAGATCAGTTTAAAAAGAGCCTGAAAGACTTACTAGTGGCCAACTCCTACTCCATTGACGAAATTTTTAATAGAAACAAATGATGTATTTATTCATACTATTAGTATTGTTATTTCAGCTTAAACAAATTGGCATGTTCAACATCCACGAAGATCTCCTCAGCACGGATCTATGGTTCGAAAAACTAATCTAATCTGGGTGAAGCCGTGGGTTTTACGACACGATAAAAGCATTCAACAAAACTTCTTACGTGAGCTTACAGTGGAAGACGTGAAGTGGTGCATCAATTACTTAAGAATGGATGAGCATACATTCCTGTATGTGCTCAGTGAAGTGTATCCTCATATCACAAAGCACAATATTCACTTAAGAACCACTACATCTTCAGAAGACAGGCTTACTGTAACACTCAGATTCCTTGCTACAGGAGAGGGCTATGTTAGGTTAGGTCAGGTCTCGTCTCCAATCTTCTTATTTTATTTTTGTATTCAGGGTGCCTCACGTTGTAAAGCGCCTCATCAGCTTCATACATGTCTATTAATTTTGTAGTTGTCGGCACACACCAATTGTATTTACCGGTAATGTTTATAAAAACATTACAGACGACAGAACGCTGAAGAGATGCTAGCTCTCCATGTGGTAACATGTCACATTGTAGTGAACAAAAGACAAGCGATTTCTTTGATCAAGTCTACAGCGAGACCCTAGATTTGATCAAATATTGGACGACATTTGACAAAGTTCCTATTACACCATCAAATATCTGTGACAAAGATTTTGGACAAAGATATTTGACAAAGAAATTTGATAGTGTAATACCGGCCTTAGCAGAGGAGCGCTACAGGATTGTAAGCTGCAGTGGTACACCTTGTGTTGTGCGTCACATGGAAAGTTGCTTCTAAAGATTAGAGCACGTGTATTTGAAACACGATCTAGAAATACATACGGATAAAATTTGGGTAATTGGAGTATCTGCAGAAACACAGTTGCAATTTTCACTATAGCCGATATATTCGTTTTGAGAAAATCAGGAACTGTATTGATGTTTAAAATGATTCTCATGTATTGTTTAGTCTCGGGCATATTTTCCAATGAAACTGAACAATAAGTGAACGTTTGCAGTTGTTCTTACATATGAATGGAATGGGCAAGTAACACTGGTCTTGAGTACTTTCTGCTGTACATACTGCACTAGCACACACGGTAAAGTAATGATTTCGAAGTTTGTGTTATGTAGTTTGTTTTTGAAAAATGTAGAGAGCTGTATGTCTGCTGGTGTGTTTTAGCAGATCAAACAATACAGTGCGAATCTGAAGGGTCATCAGAAGAGACATAAATTGTGGCAAAAATCAGGAAAAGAACTGAAGAAATCGCCGCAAAATAAATATGCCCACGTAGACCATTGATATCATCTATGATCTAAGAAACTGCCTCACAGAAACTGTGGTGTTACAGAAGTCGCCATTTCAGCAGAGGGTGTTAGGAATGTCTAGGACCAATTGCAAATACAGTGGTGGAAAAAACAATCATAATAGCAAGGAGGAGCTGCGCGACGTAAACCAAAGTTGGTAGATGTGTTTCTACGTCTGAAATCTGATGTCGTTTCAGATTTCATGCCAGTCGGATAAGAGTGGTGCTAGAGAATGTACGGTCGCAAGAAAGCAGCCACTGTAAATGATTGCTGGCAGCAGTGGTCTGGGAAGGTATGGTCGCAAGAACAACAGGCTCCAGACGGCCAGGTGGAACTACCGAGAGGGAAGACAATGTTCAGCATATTTTTGAGGGGGAAAAAACCTTGTTTCACAAAGAGACTAGCATCCAGCGCACGTTAGTCCATCGATTATTCATATGACTTGGAAACGCATACCTGTCGGTTTTTGAACATTTTTAGCACTTTCTAAGTTGATTTCTGAATGAATCGTAAGTTGATTTGTGAATGCGTCCTTAGTGTACATGATGTCTCTGTCAGGGAAATCCTCGTCGCATGTAGAAACAAACTTTCGTACAGACAAAAAGGGCTATACGAGCTGAGCGGAGTAAGGCCGAACGGATGAATGCCAACCGCTGTCTGAATGTGTGGTTGATTGGGTTTTCGAATGATGAGCGTTGTTATAATTATTAGCGAAATCCATAGATTCAGACTACAGGAGTGGAAATAAACGAATAACAGGTAAGAAAGATTTCGTATTACCTTCTCGGTGTATCCAAGAAAATTAAATTTTGACAGAAAATTTTTGGACAGATCGCTATACTAGTAAGGGCCAGTTGTACAGTCCCCGGCTAGCAGCCGCTTTAAGTTCTATTCTGGAAGAAGCGCGGAAAATGCGTTGTACGAACATGTAACAACGCCTGGCCGGAGAATAATCGCGGAATAACTAAACCGGTGATTCTGGTAGAGTTAGGAATAGTTACAGAATTAGTGAGAACAAGACTGTTTGTTAGAACGGGGAAGGAGAAGAAACGGGGACATCACACAAATTATGGAACAATATGACGATTCCAAGTTTGTATAAAAATTTCGTACTGCTCCTTTTCGATCTCATGCTTGAGAAACTGGAGCGTATGAATGAAGCGTGCAACTATTTCCTAACGTAAAGCTTTTTGCTTGTAGTAGGCCTAATAGGCATTTGATATTGGTACTTTCTGAATTACATTCCGTCGTTACAAAAAAATACCTTTTGTGCCAAAAGTCTCGTTTATTTTGTGTGTATTACAATTGTCGCAGTATTAAAAAAGTATTTTGTTTTATCTAGCAGACAGTGACAAAATAGACGTAATCAGATCGGGAAACCACACCAGTCTTGGGTCCTATTTGTATTAACAGCTTTTTCAGTATTAGACAACGACATTTCGACTTTTCATGTAGCAAAACGTTTGACGAACTTTGATGAGGTAATAGATTCTTTCGCAGAAAGGAAAGCACGCCATGTAATGCTGTTCCAAGATTAGAGAGAAAAAAATTCTAGGAGCTAAGGATTGAAGAAATGTGTATTGTCTTGCTTGTCTCATGTCTTTACTGGGTTTATGTATCCTATATTTAATTTTATGTCACACAAAGCAGCAAGTTGTTAGCTGATAGGGAACAAAGAGTGCAAATTTTCTGAAGAGAGCTCTTAAAAAAAGAGGGACAGAATGTCAAACTGGCCGACTGTAAGCAGGAGAGGCACCATAGGACATTTCAATTTCCACTGTCCTGAATATGGTTTGATGGCATCCATTACAAAATATACACGTTTCAATTCCACAGAGCGAAGTACAGTGACGTGCGATAGAAGAATGCTGTGTGAGGAGACGAGGCACTGCACTTTGGCACACTTACTGCCAAATAACATGGCTTACTTTTCCTCGAACACATATGTTTTATGCATCAGACTCTTCAGGAAGATGTTCGCTACAAAATGAACATATTTTTGAAAATTCGATTTTTTAAATTTTTGACGTCCTATCTCCAACGCTCTAGGGAATGGCGGGGTATTGCCCCGGTTCGGAAATATTAGAGATCCGCGTCTGATAAGCAGAGCAAGCTGACAATGAGTTACAGTGGGGAAGTAGGTAGTCTCCACGTGACTCGTGTTTACATTTAGCGATTTTGCTGTTTCCTCTTCGTTTACTGCTCTCACGTCAAATGAAAACAAAACAGATTTCTGTGGCCGGGAAGTGAATTAAAATACATTACATAATTACGGAAGGCTAAAATGTGTAATTAGTTGCAGGTTTTATTTTATTTCCACCTTTCCGACAGTCAAGCATTAATTGCCTTGCAGAACACTGAAGTTATTTTTGTCGGTTTGCCAAGGTAATTTTCTTTTATTAATCTTTTCCGCCGAGGTAGACACTATATTTGAAACGAAGTGTTTAATTCCACACACACTGTTCGCTGCATTTAAAGTGCTCGTTTTCAACTTCTAGCACGTTTGGCATTATGCCATAGTAAAGAACCAAACATGAGATAACACAATACTGGTACTCCAAGAAAATTTACATCCCGAAAACCACATTGAAAAGCATAATATCAGGTCGTGGCCTACTTCACTGGGAATCTGGACATACGAATGTGCACTCTAAATGTGCACATTTTAGTATGGATCACAAAATTCCGATCCTCTTGGAGTATCCTCTGATGCCTTGTTTCTTTTATGACATAATGTAAGATCTTTTAATGTTTTACACGTACGAACATACGGGCTCCCAACGACATCGTAGCTGCGCAAGCGCGGTGAAACCTGTCATCTGGCGCTCTTTGGCAACTGCTGAAATGAACCTATTTCTAACAGGTCGCGGAAAAATATTCCGAATGGTGGTTTGAAAAGCGTTACCATCAAAGTACCATTCTGACAGTTACACCGGAACTATATGCGATAATGTACGATGAATTTCTTAAATCACAGAGCGTTTGACTCTCATTTAAAGATCAACTCTTTGATGACGAACCATTTAGATGAATTTCGAGCTCAGAAGATCAGACATTTATGTCGTTATTCAAAAATTTACTGGCACCTTTGTGTGATATATCGTAAATTGTAATACGCTCATAAAAGATCAACATTGTATGTGAAAGCATTGCGTTTCGTGTAGCTACACAATGTATATTAATTTAAACCGTTAACTTTTTCTATTTGTGTGTTCGCCCTACTTAACAGTGATGTTGCTATTGGTTGACTGCATCACGTGTCCTAAGCTCTGAAACCCGCTGTGATCGGCTGGTAAGATCACGTGACATGAGCTATGAGTGGCTTCCCCTCGGAAAGTAACATGCGGTGTTTGGTGGAATACGAATTTATACTTTGGTAATACGAAAATATGCAGCGTACATATTGCTGCAAATCAAAGATCTTTCCAAAACGCAATTTTTTCTGTGTTTAGTTTTCTAAAGCGCCGGGAAATTCTACGCCTGTGTATAAAACCATAATCATTCAAAGGAATTATATGTTATACAGTACCGAGAGAAAATATACTGTCAGTTAACAGGGAAAATGTACATTTTCTCCCGGGAGCAAGTGTATTTTTACCGGGAAATCCGGGAATTTTTTTTTCCTTGTCCACGTATACACCCTGATCATACAACTTTAGCGTCATCAACAGCCAGCATTAGCCATCCCTGTATCGACCGACAAAGTGCAACAGGCATGGAACACATCCCACAGACTGACATTTTTCTGTGCAACATTATGAATACACATTTGCATGCATCCAACATTCTGGCGGTTACACCGGTTATTAATGTTCCAGAATTTAACATTTGGAATGGCATTTCTCACACTTCCATTAACCTGTGATCTTCCAGTTTTTATCACTTAAATATGTTAACTAGACAAATATATTCTCGAAATTTTGTCACTCTACATTATTTTTTGACCTTGCGATTTTTTCCCGTAATACCTTTTAATATTACAAATGAAAGTTTCCCATGGGATGTGTAGGAACAACACCATTGTTGCGAAGGGAAAGAAGGGGGGCGGGTATGATTTCTTAAAGGATCGTGGCTGCAATATGACTTCGTACCAGCTGATTGAAATATCCGGAAATGGGGATTAAAACAGTGAGATGAAGTTCAGTTACTTGAAATATCACAGAATTCTTTCAGAAACTAGTGTAATGATTGTGTTGTGACATTCATATTTTAGCACAAACCTTAATTTGTCACAACTAATAAACTTCCTGGTGAATAAAACTGTAAAGCCTCTATAGTGTTGAATTTATGAACTGTCACTGGCTTTTCACTTTGCAAACTACTATGTGTTACTGAAGAAAGTACTCAACTATTGCATTGATAGCACTCCCCTTCTTTGGGTAGCCTAATCTCTTTATTGTACATTGTTGCTGTTGGCGTGGGCTTCTCTTACTCCCGTGTAGTGCTGTTGGGTTACTTTCAGTGATATGAAGTGGAAACTAATATCTGCATTGTCTGATCATAGTGATAGAGATTCATTGATCACAAAAACATGGTAATGGCAGGGGGAAAGACCCCCCCCCCCAAAGTTCATAACAAAAAAAGTGTTTTACTTCATCTGAGCACCATCTCTGCAGGCGGTGGGAAAACGGGCGGTCTCTCCAAGTGCAAGTGCGCGGAAAATGTTCCATTCAAGTTGTCTGCGCAGCTGTGATATAATGAGTATTAGCAGTCTCAGTGCACTGGATTAGTTTTACTAAAAGATAGCATCTGTGTAGTAGTTGTTGGTTGCAGACCAATTTAAATTTGGTGCTATCCGTACTCTGTATGAAAGCCTGACAAGATGTCACAAAGCATGTTAATTCTTTTTAATGTCAAAAGAAACATTTGAGAAGCTGTTTAAAATTGTGTTTTCAGGTGTAATATGAAAACAAATATGTGGAGTAGCATACTCCCCTCATAAAATGCTAGCAGTGACACTGAGATGCGTACAGAAAGTAAATTTACTTGCTGGTATACATCAGTTTGCTGTTTAAAAATGATTTTCCAGTAACATAACTGGAATGTATTTGAAATAACTTGCAATTCTGTTTTCTTTTAAGATAGCCACCATAAATGAAAACGATTTTTTTATACGAAAATGACAAAAAACAGTTCAGGATTTCTTTAGAAATTCAGAAGTCCTTGAACCGTTAGACCCAGTGGGAATAATAAGTTTCATGACTTCATATAGAAAATCTGCAGTATTTTCGTCAGATATGTCTACATTTGCAGCAGTTCACTTTAAAATTGACATAATTCTGAGTTTCCGTGTTCAGTTGAAGAGTCATTGATAGTATGATTTTACTATGCACGTAAGTTATTTTATCCCAACAGACTGGTCATTTTCCACCAACTGAATTAATACTTCATGATCAATAATGAGTTCAGCACTCATCACGAAAATGCACTAGTACAAATAACAGCTCAGGCCCAACTGATGACTAACGGCAAATTCGCAGGCTCATGGTTATGCACACACATTCAAACATGTCTTCTGACAGTACAACTTCTCACGGACAAACCCTCCTACGAGACAGTGTATCACTACCAACCCAATAAATTAAACCTGCTGCCGGACATAGAGAAGTCTTTTCGTAGACAAGTGCCCGTATTGTGCCCAATTTGCAGGAGACTGCTTAATTGTGAGTCACCAAAGTAACAGTGCACAGTTATAGGCCTTGAAGCAGTCTTATTATCAAAGCTCATGTTTTGAGGTGGCAGAAGATGGCCACAGCTAGAAACACAAAGCTGCTTGTTATTTTCGCCTATCAAAGATACAAAACCGACTGGTTAAATGCAATTGTATGGCTATTAGCTGGTTTGTTTCATTTGCCAGGTAGCACCGGTGGTATGCGACCAGCAAGGTTCTCATAAACATCCCCTCAGTAATGGGAAACATATTTTTGCAAACTGTACTTTCGTCTTGTTGTTACTTAGACCAGGCAAGGTGACCTTCGATGACCTGTGGCCCCGATTCACATAATGCTTCCAGTAGCTCGTGGGCCGCCTCATCACGTGACGTGGCACCGATGCTCCTAGTCAGAACTGTATCATCTGTGGCGCTGGCCATCGGGGTTCAGTTCCAGGTGGGAATCGTCACTGAAGACAGTTCTACCCTATTTAGTGAGACAGCAGGCCAAAAACGTGTCAGGAGATTCCCTGTACTCGCGATGGGATACCAAATTGACTGTCACCCACCAAACAACCCAACAGTGATGGTGTAGGGTGCCGTTTCATTTCATAGCTGGACCCCCATTGGTTGTCATCCGCGGCACCCATATAGCACAGCGGTACGTAGACGACATTCTGCGCCCTATTTTGTTGCCCTTCATAGCAAGCCATCACAGGCTTACATTTCAGCAAGATAATACCCACCCGTATACATGGCGAGACTTTCTACTGCTTGTCTTCGTGCTTGGCAAACCTACCAACAGGGTCTCTGGGTCTCCCCAGTTGAGAACGGGCTCATTATGGGCATGACCCCCCAACCAGCTTGGGATTTTGACGATCCCTTAGGTACATCCTTTACGAATTTCAACTGAATTGAGCATGGTTTAGCTAGGAGCTTCTTCCAGATTTTTTTTCTCTTGGCAATAAATGAACCTACAGTTAAATAAATACAACATTTAGCCAATTAATAAAGACTGGAATGTGATTAATTTTTGCTGTTTCATGCCAAATACTACTACTTACTCATTGATTTCTAATAAAACACAAATTATTGTGCTAAAATTATTGTTTGACTAATTTTTGATGTTGCTGCTAGATGAATTCTGCTAATGATCAGTGGTAGTGTGGTAATGCATTAGCTGGAGGAGAGCGTGGGGGTGGGGGTTAATTTTAGAAACCAATCTGGACTGTCTCATTTTCCTCTGTGTACTGCACTACATCAGTAGTAGGATAATATCAGAATCTTTCCTATAACTGTATCTTAAACATGTAATTCCATTGCACGTGTGTTTTTACTGCCATCATCAGTTGATACCTGCTTTTTGCTGTTCCCCCTGTCTCTGTAACACACACTGAGTAAGGTTATATTCAGAATAATTGTATATTGTCTGTTGAATTTGGTAGTGTGCAATTTTCATGCACTGCCTTGGGTAACATTATCTTTTTTGTTTGTGCTTTTCAGAAGCCGAACCGAAAAAATGGATCAGATAACACCTAAAGAAGTCAAAATATTGGAAACAGCTGAAGATATTCAGGAACGCCGTGAACAGGTGTTACACCGATACAGCGACTTCAAACAAGAAGCGAGATCCAAACGAGAAAAGCTCGAAGATTCCCGTCGTTTTCAGGTAACTAATTATATCTACAATGTCCTAAAAGCAATGTTTTGTGAGAGCATCTGTTATCATTAATTGCCAATATTTTTCAGTACTTCAAACGGGATGCCGATGAACTCGAATCTTGGATCAATGAAAAACTCCAAGCAGCATCAGATGAAAGTTACAAAGACCCAACAAATTTACAGGTATTGTTTAATTTATTGTAAGCAATGTTGAATTTATTATTACTGCATCTATACTACACCAGAACCCACAATTTTGTTCTATTTTTGTCAGGCAAAGATTCAGAAACATCAAGCCTTTGAAGCTGAAGTGGCAGCACATAGCAACGCCATTGTTTCGTTGGATAATACAGGAATGGAAATGATCAATCAGGGGCATTTTGCCTCAGACATTATTCGAAGGCGACTTGGTAAGTTATTTTTCAACATATTGACCCTTTATTTTTATAGCAAATACAAAATTTCATTTTTACACACTAAAGGAGGAAATAACAGTAGTAAAAAAGTATTGTTACTGAAATTGTATCATTGTTAGTTTTTGGAATCTTAAATACAATAAATCTCAGCTTGCCTTCCAGTTAGGAGAAAATGTAAAGTTAGTTGGATGAATAAATAGTGTAAACTCATACAAAAAGACACAGGGGAAAAGTAATTATGAAGATAGAGGCTCCCCAGTATATACCAAAAGTTACGTATTTTTTTTAGTAGAATATATAGTGGACATTTTTTGTTTAAAGATGAACTGCATCGTCTTTGGGAACTTCTTCTGTCCAAACTTGCTGAGAAGGGTATGAAGCTGCAACAAGCTTTGGTGCTTGTCCAGTTCCTGCGTCAGTGTGATGAAGTCATGTTTTGGATAAATGATAAGGTACTGTTATGTTGTTGAATTCAGCTTTTTGTGTGTTGTCATACTGATCATTTTGAACTTGGGGCAAGAGTTTGGCAATTTTGTGATTAATTTGAAGCATTTACATGTAAAATGCACATTACGGCGGTGATGAATGAAGGAGTGATGATTGTCTATTTTCTCCATTCTTACTAGGAAACATTTGTGACGACTGATGAGTTTGGCCATGATTTAGAACATGTTGAAGTCTTGCAGCGAAAGTTTGATGAATTTCAGAAGGATATGGCTTCACAAGAATATCGTGTCACTGAAGTTAACGAACTAGCTGACAAGTTAATTATGGAAGGACACCCAGAGAGAGACACTATCAGTCAACGGAAAGAGGTATTACTTTCTAACAACTCTGTTACTTCATTAACACATGTTTTTCCAACTATAGATTGTAAATAAATCATCATCTATGGGCAGATTTTCTGATGGCAGTTTAAAATTTTTGTGCTGATTCAGTGAATTGTAGCGGGTCGTATGTCCGAAATACATTTGTATATAAATTCACACCCACCCTGAAAGGTCTGTGCTTGATACAGCTCATGTTTTTTAACCAAAACACTAACAACATGTTGAGCCATGATCATGTTGGTGGAAGACCTAACACTGAACCACTGAGCAGTAGTCTCTTCCATTTTTTCTGGTACAAATTCAATTTTTCATTTTTTGGATGGTGATAACAAGGAATATATTCATGAAATACTAGTTACAGATCACACATTTGTTTTCTTCTCATTCATTATAATGTCTGATTTCTTGCAGGGACTTAATGAAGCTTGGATGCATCTTAAGCAGCTGGCTTTAATGCGCCAAGAAAAACTATTTGGTGCTCATGAAATTCAGCGTTTCAATAGGGATGCTGATGAAACTGTTGCATGGATTTCAGAAAAGGATGTTGTCTTGTCCTCTGATGACTATGGGCGTGACTTGGCTAGTGTTCAGACACTGCAGGTTGGTTTAGTTTCTCACTCTGCACTGACACCTTCATTATTTGTATTGTGGTAACTATCTTTATGTACAGTATTTCTTCCCTCCTGTTTCAGAGAAAACATGAGGGTGTCGAACGAGATCTGGCTGCACTTGAAGATAAAGTGTCTACTCTTGGGCAGGAAGCAGATCGCTTATGTGGTATTCATGCAGATCATGCTGACCAGATTCAGGCAAAACGAGCTGAAATTGTTGCTTATTGGGAGAGCCTTACAAGAAAAGCTGAGGTAGATTTTGCATAATAATAGTGTAGTATTTAAAGCAATTACAAATACAGTAACTGCAATGAGATCATTTTTTCCCCTTTTTCTCTGTTAATTCTCGTGACTGACTATCTAGTTCATAAATCACATATGGCTTCTGGATACATGAGATATACATTAAATATTTTTGTTACAGTCACCAATAACAGAACATTCCTGGAACATTCAAACTGATTAGATATTAATTACAGAAATGTCAGTGTGTGTTGAAAGATAATTGTGAGAAAACCTCTCTTAAGCTCAGTCTTGCGCCACTTTAAGATATATTGATGTACTGGATGAGAACTACTCCAGCAGAAGTACTTTCAATGTATTAAATGTCTTTGTAACTCATATGGTTTTATATTTGGTGGAAATAGCGAAAATACTGTTAAACACATTATGTTTCATTGTTTTATAGTCGCTTAGCATTGGCCATTGTTGGACACAGAAGCTATTCCAATTTACAAAAGAATAAAAGAGGTTATTTGTTAAGTAGTTTTTATCCACTTTTACATTTTCATAATCATTTTGATTACTTTAAAATTAACCATTGTTCCCTGCCCAATTATACTATCTTAAAAGGAAATAAAAATTTGAGACATACACAATGTGATCAAAAGTATCCGGACACCTAGCTGAAAATGGCTTAATAGTTCGTGGCGCCTTCCAGCGGTAATTCTGGAATTCAATATGGGGTTGGCACGCCCTTAGCCTTGATGACAGCTACCACTCTCGCTGGCATACATCAATCATGTGCTGGAAGGTTTCTTGGGGAATAGCAGCCCACTCTTAACAGAGTGCTGTACCAAGGAGAGGCATCTATGTCGTTTGGTGACGCCTGGTATGAAGTCGGTGTTCCAAAACATCCCTAAGGTGTTACGTAGGATTCGTGTCGGGACTCTGTGCAGGCCAGTCTATTACAGGGCTGTTACTGTTGTATAACCACAGGCCGTGCATTATGAACAGGTGCTCGATCGTGTTGGAAGATGTAATCACCATGCCTGAAATGCTCTTCAACAGTGGGAAGCAAGAAGGTGCTTAAACATCAGTGTAGGCCTCTGGTGTGCAAAACAACAAGGGGTGCAAGCCCCCTCCATGAAAAACACGACCACACCATAACACCACTGCCTCCGAATTTTACTGTAGGCACTATACACGCTGGCAGATGACGTTCACCAGGCGTTCGCCATACCCACATCCTGCCATCGGATTGCCACATTGTGTACCGTGATTAGTCAGTCCACACGACGTTTTTCCACTGTTCAACCGTCCAAATGTTTATGCTCCATACACCAAGCAAGGCGTAGTTTGGCATTTACAGGCGTGATGTGAGGCTTATGAGCAGCCGCTCAACTGTGAAATCCAAGTTTTCTCACCGCCCACCTAACTTTCATAGTACTTGCAGTGAATCCTGATGCAGTTTGGAATTCCTGTGTGATGGCCTGGATAGGTCTATTATACATTAGGACCCTCTTAAGGTGTCGGTAGTCTGTCAGTCAACAGATGAGGTCGGCCCATACAATTTTGTGCTGTACGTGTCCCTTCACGTTTCCACTTTACTATCACATCGGAAACAGTGGACCTAGAGAAGTTTAGGAGTGTGGAAATCTCGCATACAGACGTGTGACACAAGTGACACCCAATCAACTGACCATGTTCAAAGTCTGTGAGTTCCGCAGAACACCCCATTCTGCTCTCTCATGATGTATAATGACTACTGAGGTCACTGATATGGAGTACCTGGCAGTAGGTGGCAGCACAATGCACCCAATATGGAAAATATATGTTTTTGGGGGTGTCCAGATACTTTTGATCACATAGTGCAGCTATGCTCGACATTCAAAAGATATCATACTCATAGGACAGAAGAAAAAAGTTTTTGTGCAAGCTCTTTATATAATTAGTATTGCTGTTTCTTCTTGTTGCTGATATCCTAAGTTTTATGTAAATTGTAAATTAAATGTTTCATCTGCATGTTTTTATTGCCAACAGAGTATTCTGCACATACAACAAAATTTCCTTTTCATGAGAAGGTTTTGACTAACAATAATAACTCCACATGTTCTTCTTATGTAGAAGAATGCTGATTCTATTTTCAGTGGGGTTTGCTGCAATTTTTTTCAGTTATGGTGAATACTTCAATTGAATAACTGGTCAAGAAGAAACAAATGTATTTGAGCTTGACTAAAAAACTGATCATAAAGTGCAAAATAGTATAAAACTGTAACATTTATTCTGAAACTTTGCCACATGATTACCTACTGCACTTACCTGCTTCCTTACAGGAACGTCGCCAAAAGTTGGATGAATCATACTACTTGCATCGTTTTCTGGCAGACTTCAGAGACTTAATTTCATGGATTAATGACATGAAAGCAATAATATCTGCAGATGAGTTAGCCAAAGACGTAGCAGGTGCTGAAGCACTGTTGGAAAGACACCAAGAACATAAGGTTGTTATATTGCTTAAACAATGAAAAGAAATGTTTCACATAATGTTTTGGTGGATTGTTTTAATTAAATATGAAACATTCTTATTAATTAATGAGCTGACCATTTCTATCCATAGGGTGAAATTGATGCAAGGGAAGACAGTTTCCGAGCAACAGCAGAAGCTGGGCAGCTACTATTAAAACATGGTCATTATGCCTCTGAGGAAGTAAAAGATAAGCTTGGTGTTCTGAGTTCAGAGAAAGCATCTTTGTTGTCTATGTGGGAAGAACGTCGCATTCTTTATGAGCAGTGCATGGATTTACAACTTTTCTATCGTGACACAGAACAGGCAGATACTTGGATGGCCAAACAAGAGGTATGGCAACATATTTTTGCATGTAGATTGTCATATATATTCTGGAAGCCACTGTATGATCCGTGGCGGAAGGTACATTGTACCATTACTAGGCCCCTACTATGATAGGAAGTAAATGACAAGTGACAATTTTGTGCTGAATTGTAAATAATAATTTTTTGCTGGGTGTTCCCTTCCCACCATTTTCTTGATCCATTTTCTACAGTTGTGCTCTGTTTCACAGCTATAAAACTAAATTAGTTTTTTAAGACTTAAAGGTACGTAGTTTTAAGTAAAATAACATTATGTGCCTTCCAGCAGCTGTGATCTTAGTTTTTTAGTTACTGCTGCTAGCCTGCTGCACTAATAACATGTCACAATTGATAGTTTATCCACAAAGTCACACTAAGTTTAACTGTATTGACTGAGAAATTATTTTTGAATATATGTCAATAGATACAGTTTGATCATTTTTTGCTTGCATTCATATGCTTGATGTGGGGTATATTTGCAGCTTGCAGTCTGCAGGATACACGTTTTACGGGCACACACTGCTGGTTGAGATGAGGTTTTTCAGTTCCTCAAATTAAGATAAAACAGAAAACAATCTTGTAACTGTTAACAGATTAGGTATGCAAATACAGTGTAAGAAAATCTTTCCATTCTTAGTAACAATGGCATATGGAGTATATTGTTCAGTTGACACTGTAACAAACAGTTGTACTATCAGTGATGAGTGCAATGTGTGTAAGTAGTCATAGCAATTTTAAAGTAAAAACTTAAAGTGCTATTAGGCTTTCGCGGAATCTGGCACAATCCCAGTTTGATAGTGACACATTTCCGACAAAAAGAAATGAAATAATAAACCAGTATAATGTTTTATATTAGCCGCTTTTGTTGACTGTCAAATGATAAAATAAGTTAATACAAGCTTCAGATCACTATCAGAGTAGTTGTTTGTGCATAAGGCTGAGAATTGAGTCACTGTCCCATGATTTTGAATACTCAGTGCCAGCAGAACAAAAGGATTAGTTCAGAGATAAGTGAGTGCCTTGAAGTTTCAGAAAATTTATTAATTAATAAGAATGGAAAAAATCCGTTCTTCAGATCAGCTTTGTGAGTAAATCAATTGTTGTGTACTTACACTAACTGTAGAAGCATGTCTCTTAAGAAAGATAGGAGATATATTAAATTGATGTGTGTCAGCATAGTAATTGATCTCTAAAATCTATCGTAATCACGAAAAAAGAATAAAACACTGGACTCTCGTTCGGGAGGGCGACAATTCCACCTGTGTATGGCCGTCGTCATTTAGGTTTTCCGTGATTTCCCTAAATCGCTTAAGACAAATGCTGGGATGTTTCCTTTGAAAGGGCATGGCTCACTTCCTTTCCTATCCTTCCCTAATCCGATGGGACTGATGATTTCACTTTTTGGTCCCCTCCCCCAAATCGACCATCCGTGAAAGAAGATACTGGAGTCACACCAAAGCTTCATGGTGCAGTTAAGAGTCATAAATAAAGATTGCAAGAAACGTTTTGTGTGTCTTCAGGTCAAACATGTTGTAAATTGATTGTGTCCATAATTTCAGTTCAGTCTAAATATGTTATGGTTATTCCGTTTCAGGCATTTTTGGCTAATGAAGACCTTGGTGATTCCTTAGACTCTGTTGAGGCGCTTATTAAAAAGCATGAAGATTTTGAGAAATCTTTGGCAGCACAAGAGGAGAAAATAAAAGCACTTGATGAATTTGCCACAAAATTAATAGAGGGTCAGCATTATGCTGCTGATGATGTTGCACAACGTAGAGCAATGGTAAATAGTATATAACAGAATAATAATTTCATTCACAAGAGACAAGAGAGGAATTCTAATGTTAATGATTTGTTGCAGCTTTTAGAACGCCGTTCAGCTCTGCTAGAGAAATCAGCCCAGCGTAGAGCAATTCTCGAAGACTCAAATCGCTTCCAACAGTTTGAAAGGGACTGTGATGAAACTAAAGGTTGGATCAATGAGAAACTAAAGTTTGCCACTGATGATAGCTATCTTGTAAGTGGACAGTTACAATAAGAGTTAAAACTTTTTAATTAACATTGACTTTTGGCTACATATTTTTAACATTATATTTCCCATCCTTTTATAGGATCCCACAAATCTGAATGGAAAAGTGCAGAAACATCAAAACTTTGAACAGGAACTTAATGCCAATAAGTCACGAATGGATGAGATTGCTTCCACTGGACAGGAATTGATTGAAGCAAATCACTATGCATCAGGTTTGTAGTCATATCCATAGCCAATTACATGAGGCATGTCTGTTACAGAATAGTGCATTATTATTATTATATTATTATTACAGATAGAATCCAGTCACGCATGGATGAAATCTTGCAGTTGTGGGAGACACTAGTTTCAGAAACAGAGAAGAAAGGTTCAAAATTACAAGAGGCTTCTCAACAGCAGCAGTTCAATAGAACGGTTGAGGATGTAGAATTGTGGTTGTCAGAAATTGAGGGTCAACTGATGAGCGAAGACTACGGCAAGGTACATATGAACTTGAACCAAAATCTTCAAGTACAGTTGATCGTAATTTGGAAATATGTACAGAATTACTATGAAATGATTTCAAAAGCATGTTATAATTGCTTCCACATTTTTCTTGTTAAATCGGACACTTCCCTTTTTGAGTGTCATTCTATTGAACCTATCCAACTGCCTACTCTGACCAGTTCATATTTCACTTTTATATATCAGTTCAATTTTAGTGTTCTGTTGGCAAAATTAGTTAGTTTCTCTAGTTCTGAATTGTTTCAAAATATTGGAGTCGTAGTTCCCTGAAATACTCCCTATTCTCATACAACTTTTCAGACTTCAGTCATGATACAAAGGAAGTGTTAAGCAGAGGAAAAGCACATAAAATGTATAAACAAACTTTTCATTGACTTAACAGCCTAGGAAGTTTGAGTTGTGACCTCATAAGGAATAGCCAGACATTGTGACCCAAAATTTCATTCAGGCACCATCAGACGGACAGTAACTACTACAAAATTGTTTAGGCTGGTATGTTTCTACTTTAGAAAAATAGAGTTTAAGGGTCAGACACAGGTTCCATTTCAGGCCACAGAAGTTGTTTGAGAACTTGAAAACAAAGAAATTTTATTTTGTTTATCAAACCCATATTGAAATTTTTTTTTCCAACCCCCTTCCTCCCCGAACATTTAGTGAGTTCAATCAGTTAAAGATATACTTGTGTGGGGAAAGCCATTGCAGGTCAAGTGGTAAAAGATCTGCATTCTGTTCCCAAGGGTTTGGGTAACAGTAACTGCATAGTTTCCTATTCTCTGATGGGAGAATGAAAATTCCAGGAATCTTTGGTATATTGTTTTGTTAAATAATTAATTTTATTATGAATTAGGAAATAAAGAACACTGAAGTTTGTTGACTTGGTGGTTCTTAGGATTTGGTCTCTTGTTAATTGGAGTGGGTCATTTAGCATAACATTTTTATTCTCCGTTCATTGTTGTTATTTGAAAGGAAGTTTTCCTTATGTTTCATTAGTAGTGAAAAGTTTCTTATTTCCCCCAGTAGCTCTCTTCTTATTCACGCCAATGTCTCTTCATATTAGCAGTAACTCAATTACCTTTTATTTATTTTTTACCCTATAACATCAAAAATCATAATATTAAATGCTCTCACTAGAAATGTTACTCTCTTAAATGATTTTACAAATATCACTGACTCATTGGTGCCTTTTCTTTAGAAGGTTTAATCTTGAACCACATTTCATGTGTAATTTTCAAGGAAGGAATAAAAATGTACATTGATGGTTTAACTGAACTGATTTATGAGGCCATTGATAGTGGCTGTTTATTCCTCCTCTTACTCAACCCTCTGGTGTACACATTCACTGGAGGTCTAATTAGGTGTATAACACCTGGGACCACCCAGCGGTCCAGGAAAATCGTGGGAATATTTTTCCATCTGGGAAAATGGAAATTTTTTGAGAATTCCAGAAATTTTTCATTATTTCAGTTAAATTTTTGTAATTTTTACTATTAAGAACTGATGCTCTAACAAAGAATTTTACTTTAGCCCGGTACTGCACAATAATAGTGCAGCAATAAAACATAACCCAGATAATAACATCAAAATAAAATTTTAGTTGCAAAGAAAATGTGCCATTAACAATAAAAAATCACAGAGCGCACACAAGCGTCGCCAACGGTGAAGCATGTTGGACTTCGGGGCAAAGAGCATGCAATATTTCGTAACAACCAACTGTTTTTGATGAGCATGACATCACAAGTATTTTCTATAACAGGGCACAGAAAAATATTGTGAATTGTGGTTTCGGAATCTTTACTTTGAAAGTAAATTTCCTATTACACAAGATGAATCATGTTACGTCTGGAATGTGTGATGAATTTATTAAATCATGGAGTATTTGACACTCATTCAAAATTTAACACTTTGAGGACCAGCCAATTAGAAAAATTTCAGGCCAAGAAGACCAGCCATTTATGTCATTATTAGAAATATTACTGGCAGATTTTTATTTGGTGTATCTTGAACAAAGTTTCAAGGTTAGTTTCTTGTATTGATTTTAGTTCTTTCATAGATTTCAAATTATTGCAATAATGATGGCAAAAAGTATAATTATGCTTAAAAAAAGGTATGGAGTGAGTTCTTGAGCAATTTCACAGTAATAGATTTTCTATGCAAAAATCTAAATTCTTGAGGGAACATGTGTTCAGCCAGTTAACACACGAAATGTTCAGTGCACAGCAGTGAAAGTAATCATCACGTTTGTCAGAAATATTCAGCTACTGCAATTTAAGATGTGTTTGTAGTATCGTGCCTAACCACACCATCTGAAAAACAGCAATAATTTTTTGACGACTGATATCACACACATCAAAAAAAGTTTTGAGTCACCCTGGTTCCCAGAACTCTTGAAGATAGATGTTGACTGTGGATATTGTATCACAGACTCAGTCCCTTTGTTCAGAAATGTCACTAAACCTGCCCAAAGATGTAAACAACCATGCATGAGCAGCACCTATTAGACAGAGTGTGTCCAACAGCTGATCGGTTCTAGTCATTCCACCAGGAAGGAGGTACACGGCTCATGTTGTCTATAGTTAACCGTGCCTAGATGGTCAGTACCACAGTTCGATCGCGTCCGCATTGTTACTTTGTGCCAGGAAGGTCTCTCAACAAGGGAAGTGTCCAGGCATTTTGGAGTGAAGCAAAGCGATGTTGTCCAGACACGGAGAAGATACAGAGAGACAGAAACTGTTGATGGCATGCCTCGCTCAGGCTGCCCAAGGGCTACTACTGCAGTGCATGACCCCTACATACAGATACAGATTATGGCTCGGAGGAACTGTGACATCAATTTCTGAGCAATTGAATGGTGTGTTGAAATTTATATAGATTCGGTTATTTCCATCAGCAACCATTCCAAGACGTGTCTTGGAATGAGTGATTAGAGGTAATTTCAGTTCTACTTCTACTTTAAGCACCTTGTATGCTCTATCTGTAATGTTGTCAAGTTTGGATCGCACAGCTATGAATGCACAGGGAAGATCTCTATAAAATGCTAATTAGGGCTTTAATGCTAATTTTTTGAAACCAGTGATCTACAGATTTGCTATCATTGAATTGGTTGGAAAAAGAAAGATAATATCAAGGAACACCTTAAATCACAAAAGCACGTCTCGACACAATCAGCTGTCATTTGTTGAAAGCTTAAATACAACCAAAAGGCAAAAATAAGCCAAAACCAATTTACAAAAAGAACTTTTGAATTTTTTCCAAAAAGCAGCATTCCTTGAGGTTGTTTTATTTTGGAGAGTAAAAACTCTTTTATTGTTGTTTTATCTCTAACCAGATTTTTTATTGTCCCTTTACTGTTTATAAAATGAATTTTTATACATTTATTGCAGATAAAGGCCACACCAACAAACTTGTTAGACATTAATTTCTCCAAAAATGTGCATTAATTTTGCCAAAAATAGCTGCTACATTTGTAAGTCACCACTCATTGACTACAAAACTACTGTGACAGAAGATAAGATCAGAAAAGTTGTAGAGTAATTAACGTATTTACTCTACCACAGATATTTGTTGTTAGTGTTGCCAAAAAGTCTCCAAAAAGAGATTTGTGCTTCAGTGATGGTGTGTCAGTAAAATACTATTATTGCTAGCGGTAAATTACTCTATATACAACAATTTCACAACTTCAATTGCTTTTAAGGATCTGACAAGTGTGCAGAATCTTCAGAAGAAGCATGCATTGTTGGAAGCAGACGTTGCTTCACATCAAGACCGTATTGAAGGCATTCGTGTTGCTGCAGCACAGTTTGTGGAAAGAGGACATTTTGATGCCGACAATATAAAAGCTAAGGAGGTAATGTACCTTATTTATCTTGTTTCCTCTTTTGTATCTGTTATATCTCTCCAACTGTTAAAACATCAAAATGATATCTGTAAATAATACTGGTTTTACAGCTTGTTAAGAAAAGAAACACTGTGCAGTATGTTTCTCAGTTTTTGTGAACATATATAAACAGCAACATGCACCAAATGAGAGTTGATTAATTGGTATGCTTTGGAGGGAATAACTATGGGTGATACGTAAACATGACATGGTTGACTGGTAGAGACTGGTTGACTGCAGAAAATTACTTGGACCCAGCTGTGCTGATGGTGCTGTGTATGAGGGGTCAATGGTAGTGGTGGGGATTTCCTTATGGATGGGACAGCGCAGTAGGGGACGTGTGGCTCTACACCTGAAACCTTCATATAAGTACATCTTTAACATTTCTGTCTGTTATTGCCATTTTAAAATTTGCTTCTTTTGTCAAAATACAGTGGACTGCACACAGTTTCATCTCATTAATTTACTAATGCAGTTGCAATTGTGACAGAATCCTGAAACAGTCCATTATCAAGCCAGTGTTTAAAGGCAAGCCTGGTCAATAGCGTATGAAAAGCTCTTGCTCAGGATAAAAATAAATGTGTGATCCCTTCACATATGTTGTTACAAATTAATACCAATTTTCATTTCAGCTATCGATGGCTTGTAAAATAATATTTCATACAAAAAAAATCTGTAGTTACTAGTGTATTGCAGTAGATAAGAAACTTTCACACATTAACTATATGGCAAAATACTCTTTGCTTTCCCTGCTATTTTTTGCCAAAAACTAGTTCTACTATCTTAAACCTTTTATGGTATATGAGGGATGTTTTGAATATTTCCCTTTCACTCGTGTGTGCATATGATTGGAAGTGAGTGCACTATGTCCAGTCCATTGGAGATACAGATCTTGTTTCAAATGTAAGGAAACATTCAGTATGTTAGCTACATTTTGTATGCACTTACATGGTGTCCAGAACAGGGGAGGTGGACTTGCCCATTGCTGAGGAGGAGAATGCATTTCTGTACAGGGGCCAAGATATCTTGCGTGAACTTTATTTTTCATGTTACATTGACTATGTTGTTGATGATAGATCACTATTCATCAAAAAGAGACAGACATTGAGCAACAATCAGTCACGTAGAAGAGATGGAAAATTCCTCAACCTTTGGAAAAAGTCTTTATACTCACTCTCTCACTATTATGTGGCATCGTTATGACCTGGCTGGGCTAGTAGTAACCTTTACTGGGCCTGGATTATTGGGAAATGAAATGGGTGTGGTGTCAAGAGATGGGGAAATGATACGGGACGGTGTTGGGCCACTGTTAACAATTCACCTAATGTTTACACCTTTGCAGCAGTACCCCAAGCAATCATGTTTGGAACTGCAAATTGGTGCACAGCACCTGATTACATTATACACATTGGATATTTATGCTGCAAAAAATTAAAACAGGAAGTAAGTCATTGTTCATTCATATAAAAGGTTTCTGAGAGGTCTTTGTCCCTATTTAAGGAAATGTTGTTCTCCTGTGTTCTTATCATGGAATTATGTTATTACAGTACTGAATTATGGGTGCAACTGTTCATTTTATATCATAAAACTTGCTTGCAAAAGCATATTTTTGTCTAACTTATTGTTTGAACAGCATTTTTCACATGGAAGATGTAGTTAATTTTGCAGCTGCTGCCCTAACAGTGGCTGAAATCATTAAAGAGAAGGGCAGAATGTCAAAGATGATGACAAAAATTCAGATGTAGTTGGCTTCATCCTAGGTTGGGAAGAAAGGGTGAAGGCAGGGTTATATAATCCCCATTAATGCAGGAGTTGTGGCCTGAAGATTGCCTGCAGTTTTGGAACTTTATGGATGTGGCTTGTTTTGGGAAGATGCTATTGATGATACAGGAAGGAATTTGCTCAAGTGACACCTTAGTGCGGGAGGCAATTTTATAGTCAGAAGTAAGAAATGAACCATTTGTTTACACTCATGATGATCACTCTCTCAAGCAAGTTTCTCGTTGCTTGCATGCTGAAAGGAACGAAAAGATGCTATCAAATCAAACATGAACTTCTGTTAATGAAGACGTACATATACAAATAAAAAATAACATATTTAAAGTTATATTCATAATTATTCAGAAATGAATGACTGGTGGGGTACCTTATTATGATACAATGGGTTGTGAGGATTATTGTTTCCAGATTGAATTTTTATTATGCAGCAGTGTGTGTGCTGATTTGAAACTTCCTGCCAGATTAGTACTGTGTGCTGGACCAGTACTCAAACCTGGGGCTTTGCCTTCCATGGGCAGGTGCTCTTACAATCCCCCCCTGGCTGTGGCCAAGCTAGGTCTCTGCAGCATCCTTTCGTACAGAAGTTCTAGTTACCTACAAGTTTTGCAGGAGAACTTCTGTAAGTTTGGGAGCTAGGAGATGGAGGCACTGGCAGAAGGAAAACTGTGAGGACAGGTTGTGAGTTGTGCATTGGTAGCTCAGTTGGTAGATCACTTGCCTTAGGAGGCAAAGGTCCCAGGCCTGAGTCCTGGTCCAGCACACAATTTTAATCTAAAAGGAAATTTCAAATCAGTACACACTCCGCTGCAGAGTGAAAATTCATTCTGAATAGTTACAATGTATTTAGTCTGGTTTTTATTGCATGTTATTAATGGAGCTGGCAGTTGCTGTAATTGCAGGCAGGCAGCACAATCTCTTGGGAAAGAAAGCATGATGTGGAGGAAAGCTTATAACGTAGTCAGTAATAATCTGTAGTGGCTAATGACAGAAAACACTGACAACTTTAGAATTGTTACTGTAGTGGTTACGAGTCTGAACATTGTAAGTAGGATAAATGTATCTGTGAATAACATGAAAACAGTATGTGATAGTCTCACGGGAGCTACAAAATTTTATCAGTTTACTGGAATGAGGTCATAAACATCTTACTGTTATTACAGAGGTATGCAAAATCCTTAATGTTTATTTTTTGTTTTATTTTTGGTCTTATTATAGATAACAGTGTCAAAACTTCTTTTCACACCACCAGTCAAGTTTTTGAATTTTGGTTTATGTCCTCACACAAGAAGTGGGCAAGCATTTGGAGGGGTATTGTCACATGGGATGTTTCACAGTATTTATAGGACAGCTTTGTTTCCTGATATACGAGGGTTATTCCAAAAGTAAGGTCCGATTGATTGCCAAATTGAAACCACAGTGAACATCAGAAATGTTTTACTTGTAACAATTAGCTACACCTTTCAGCTACTTCTCTACGTAGTCGCCGTTCTGACTTAGACTTTTGTCATAGCGTTGTACCAACTTTTCAATAGCCTCATCATAGAAGGCAGTTGCCAGTGCTTTCCGCCAATTCTCCACGCTGGCCTACACCTCGTTGTCTGTGTCAAAATGTTGTCGTCAAAGACAGCGGTTCATGTGACCAGAGATGAAACTCAGGGGGAGACAATTGCGGACTGTATTGTGGATAATCTCACATTTCCATTTGAAAACGATGCAGGAGCATCTTCATTGCCCCTGCAGAATGCGGCTGAGAATTGTCTTGAAGAAGAAACAGCACGACAGTTATGTAATGTTAGCTGCATAGCTTCAGGCGAAATTTCTCACCAGGCCCTCGTACTTGGCGGCAGACACTATTTTCTAGACATCTTTACGCACTCACTGCGAGCTCAGAAATGAGAAGAGCGACGTGATGCTAACGGGTTATACTAGAGACACTACCCAACACATCTGTGCAAAGCTTTATCGGATTTTCATAGTCATTTCCATTTCGCGACCAATCGGACCTTACTTTTGGAATAACCCTCGTACAAGGTTCCTGAAATATATTAATTAAAATTAATACTTATTACCTAGATGTTATTCTTCACCAGCTTCAAAATAGTCCCATTGGGAGTGAATGCATATATAATAATGTTTTTGTCACATTTTAAATGCATCCTGGAAGTCTATTTGTTAGGGTTTTTTATCTTCTGTGATTCCATGTAAATCTGCTCCAGTGTATCAAGTCTCTGCCCTTTCAATTTGATTTTCGTCTTACGAAATATGAAGGAGGCTTTATTTTGCTGAGATGCAGAAAGCCTTTTCAATGATGACAGTTTCTTCTTACTTTGAGGATCATAGCCATAAACACAACTTTTTCACCAATTAGATGAAAGTTTGGATTTTCTGGAAGCAATTAAGTTCCATGCAGGTTTACATGTGATGTTGCTTCTGATCATAATGGATGGTGTATACGATCTTACATAATCAGATCTCTCATTTCCTAAACATTTTATGATGTGCTGTTAGTTGATCAGTGGATATCATCTTGTACATTAATAACTTATCTTTGTCTGTATCGGATAACTGTAAAGTATTGTTTGTACACAATACAAGTGTAAGTATTAGTGATTTGGGTCAGGATCTGAATAATACAACAAATTAAGTTCTGAAGAGCAATTCTTAGTTCTCAGATGATAGACTGATTCTTAATTGCAGTAAGACATAACACATCTGCTTTGTTAAACACAATTCTTATTGTTCTGATATTAAAGTTTCTTACAATGATGGCACAGTTAGTGACACAGATCTACATAACTAGCAGTAGTTACATATTCATGACCTGCAGTAGCTGAATGTAGTTACCATTACAGTTTTCTAACTATCCACTATCATCATCACTGATACACTGAAACTTATTTACTTCACATTTTTTGTTCTTTTATATCTTGTGGGCAATAGTTGATACTCACTTCAAACAGGAAAAAGATTTATAATCTAAAAAAGGAGCCATTCAGGCAGTACATTGTGTTGATTCATAAAGTTCTTGTAGGTTCTGTTTAACACGCTAAAAATTCCTACACTAACATTGTAGCCCATTCACTTGCTTAAGTCATTTGTGATTGGCAGCATATATTCAGTGAATGCAAGTCAAGGGCGTGGTCTCTGTTTCCGTTACATCTTCAATTGATCAGAAGAGCTCTGATGCTCTATAACATATGTCTTGTATAAGCTTCCAGAACTGAGGGTTTTTGATGACAAACTACAGATTTTCCAACTCAAGTTAAGATTTTTCTCCTGGTAAACACCTTTTATTCCCTGCAGGATTGCTATTTGTCAGCTTAATTGTGCAGTGGGACAGTACCATTCATATGTGAGTAGTCCCTGATAGTGGTGTTGTAATTACAAGTCTATAAAAGCTTGACCACGTATAGAAGGAACAGGAGTTTTTACCTGATCCAACCATCTTTGACTTGGGAAAATGATGGATCTCTCAAATCATTCCAGGTGAATGTTGATTTCTCTTAATTGACTGTGATTGACACCTTACCCATTATTAAATCTTCTAAAATGAAGTAAATTTTTATACTAAATAAAACCAAGTTCAGTTGAGAAAATTGTTAAAATTACAGCATGACTAAAAGGCTGGCCAGTGTTTATCTTCAGGTGAAGCAACTTCCTGCTGCAGATAGAATCACATAAAACAGAAATTAATACTTCTAGCTTTCTAAAATATACATTCCTCCTCCTCCTGGCGGGTTAGAGGGATTGCATGAAGAAATTTGGAAAGGAGAGGCAAGCCATTCAGATTGTAGGTTGTGAGGACGACACACCTGTTGTGAGATGGAAGTGTTGTAGAGATGAAGGAAAGCAAGATACTTCATTCTTTCCTTTCCTCCTCCCCACAATGGGTGATCTACTCTCAGCCAAGGGTCTGAGTGACATGACTCCCCTTTCCCACCATCCTCAACCAATCTCTTTTTCTATTGTGAAAAAGGAAGTATAGCTCTGAGAGAGATGAGAAATATTTTTATTTTAAATTCTTATAGATGGAAAAAAATCCCAACACAAGAAATAATTAATGTACAGTGAGGAGATTTTGAGAATGCATTTATCTAGGTAACATATTTAAGTGATTAACTGCAACATCACAGGTTAATGTAAGTGTGAGAGAAGCTATTGTAAATTTGAAATGTTGGTACATTAATAAAAATCAGAATGTTGAATGCAAGCATGCAAACATGCATGCATTGTGTTGTTAAAGTGCCAGATGTCAGTTTGTGTGATGGAGTTCCTTGCCTATTGTGCTTGGTCGGTCAATACAGGAATGGCTAATACTGGTTGTGGATGATGGTAGAGTTGTTATATATGCTCGATTGGAGACAGATCTGGTGGTGGAGCAGGTCAAGCCAACGTGTCAGCACTCTGTAGAGCATAATAAGTTACAACAGCGGTATGTGGAAAAGCATGATCCTGCAGGAAAACATCCCATGAAACTCTGTTCATGAATGGCAGTACGAGAGTTGAATCACCAGACTGATGTACAAATTTGCTGTCAGGATACGTGGTATGACTAAAAGTGCACTCTTGCTGTCATACGAAGTCTCACTCTAGGCCATAACTCCAGGTGTAGGTCTAGTGTGTCTAGACCACAGGCAGCTTGGTTGCTGGAGATCACCTATCCTCATTACCAACACATGGCCGTCACTGGTGTCGAGGCAGAACTGGTGTTCATCAGAAAACACAACAGACCTTCAATCTATCCTCCAATGACCTCTGACTTGACACTGTGGAACCTACTGCTGCTTGAATTGCTGCTGCAGATACAGTGTGGTGCTTCACAGCCATATGTCAAACACAAAGATCTTCCCTCTCGGTAGTGCCACATGGCCATCTGGAGCCTGTTCTTCTTGCAACTATACCTTCCCCGACCATTGCTGCCAGCAATCATTTGCAGTGACTTCTTTCCTGCTGAGTCTTTCTGCAATATCGGCAGAAGGTCCATCCAGCTTCACATAGCCTTATTACATGACCTCGCTCAAACTCAATGAGATGTTGATAGTGGTGTCTTTGTAACCTTAAAGACATTATTGACTAACAGCAACTCACTATGTCCAGTCTCAAAGGTAACTAACACTCATGACTGTTACAGCACATATTTAAAGCAAACCTAATTTGCAGCCTCATTGTGAGTGGTGCTACTAGCGCAGATATACACACATGCCTACAAACTTTTGTTTATCATTCACAACTCCTCCTTGATGTTCAAATTTTGTTTTTGTTTGTGTATTTATTTTTGTAGTTGTTGTCAGTGTTGTTGTCATTCTGACATTTCACAACTCTGTGTTCAGTTATTCCGTTTTATTTGTTCCAGTAAATTATGTGTATGTTATGATTTGTTATATGATAGTGTGTCACTGACACAGATATCCCATTTAATAAAAATAGATTGGATGAAAAACATTTTTGTGGTATTTATTAACATTCAGCTACGAAATGGGTGCTAATTGTCAATCAGAATTTGTTTCTCACCTTATTTTAGACGTTTGTCAGTACTTGTCATTCATTTTGAAAACAAAAGTTTCTATCACTGCACAATTTGCACAGAGTGTTAAACCAAAGTTAACGGATAAAGGTCTAGCTGTAAGAAAGGCATTAGAGATTCAATTTGTGTATATTAAAACACTAAAAGTTGTGCTTACTGCTTCTCAAGTTGCATTGGTACCATTTTGTGCCATGCCAGTTCTAATTTCGTGGTTGCATTTTAATACAGCTGTGTTTAAGTTTTTGTGACATTTGTCAGTTTTGTGATTATTTACCTGCTTCTAATATTTGTTGTTTTAATTGTACACCAGTTGCCTTCTTTCTATTTTGCATTTACAGTTCTTGTTGTTCCATGTTGTTATGGAGAGCTAAAACAATTGTGTTGATGTGCCACTTCTATCACAGTCCTTAGGTTGATGCATTTGAAATCTTTATAAATTTGTTCCTTTTGCTGGAAAATAGTGGTCATACTTGTTGATGTTAATTGTGTTTCTGCTGCCGATACTTGTTTTAGAAAAGTTTTCAGAATCCTCTGTGGAAGTTATAACATATGCTGTACTGTGATATTCAATAAATATACAGTGTAACGCAATGATACGTTTTGTAGTTTCCTTGTGTGCTGTGTAAGATTCAATGATAATGTTTATACGTTACAGCTTGCACTTACTGAACGATACTCTGCATTGCAACGTCCAATGAATATCCGCAAGCAACGCCTGCTTGATTCACTGCAAGTGCAGCAACTTTTCCGTGATATCGAAGATGAGGAAGCATGGATAAGAGAGAAGGAACCAGTAGCTGCATCTACAAACAGAGGTTAATAGTTTTTAGTATATTTTGTGACTGTCACTTAGTTTTGAAAAGGACTGCCTAAGTTTTTAAATATGTGCAGTAGTTTTGCAGAAGCCTGTTCCTGTAATGAAAGTTAAAGAGTGTACACAAAATGTTATTGTAACTGAAGTATTACAGGTGTTGCATTATAGTAGCTGTATTTGTGTGGAATGCCCTCCCTCTGAAATTAAATATGTGTATGGCATTGTTTAACAGGTACTGGCTAATTACTAGGACTATTGCTGCTGCCCACCGAGCGAGGTGGCGCAGTGGTTAGCACACTGGACTCGCATTCGGGAGGACGACGGTTCAATCCCGTCTCCGGCCATCCTGATTTAGGTTTTCCGTGATTTTCCTAAATCGTTTCAGGCAAATGCCGAGATGGTTCCTTTGAAAGGGCACGGCCGATTACCTTCCCAGTCCTTCCCTAACCCGAGCTTGCGCTCCATCTCTAATGACCTCGTTGTCGACGGGACATTAAACACTAGCCGCCACCACCACCACCACCACCACTATTGCTGCTTGTTCAACAACTACTACTACCACAAACACCGCCCCAACTGTTGCAGCAGTTCACTTGCAGCAATACAAGTTGCACTGCATGAGGCAAAATTAGGTGTTAAATAAGGATTGAGAGCACAGAAAAATTATTTTAAAGAAACCTTCTGTGGAACAAAGTGCATATCTGAATAAAATCTTTATGATTATAATGATGCAGGTTATGAATATCAAAAGTGTTTTGCTCTAGTTGACACTTGCTGTTGAAGCTAATGCAAATTGTACACTGGGCATGATGTGTGTGTTAAGACTCTGATATAAGGTGGTTTCACAAAATAATAAAAAAAAATTAAAGTAGTTTTCATTTTTGGCATGTTGTATACACTATAATTGTCAAATTTTCATGTTTCATTTCAGTTCAGCCAAATTCAACAGAGATCATATGTGCATGTGGTATTGAGTTATACTCAGTGTCAGTTAATGGCAATATTTCCTTCCCTCCCTCTCGCTGTGCCGAAAAAGTATGTATAAAGTAGACAACTCAACGGATTTAGTTAATGTCAAGAAAGGATTTCCTATATGATTCTGAAATCACCAGAGAATACTATTGCTGATCCAGAGAATCTTCAGAAGGCTTCATCATAATTTCAGAAAAGGTTTTCTATCTTTAATGAAGTATGTGTGTAATTTCCTCATGCCTTCTAACTCTCTACCTTTTCATTGATCCTCCCCACTCTTCCCTCATGGAAGAATTTACAAAGTAAGAAAATTAGTTGTTTCAGTCTTCAGTTCAGCATGTGCCATGCATTTTTCATTACCTTCTCCTGGCTATAACTAGCAGTGTCCTCCTTTGCATCGTAATTGTTATTTGTCAAACTTGTATAATGAGAAATGAGTCTTTAATTGTTAAACATGGAAGAGCAGTGGCTATATGAATTTTTCTCTCTTAATTGTTGAAATATATACCTGTATTAAGAACAGACTTCGATTTTTTAAAAATTGATATTGACAATAAAATTTCTTCACAGTACTTCATCTCTCTCTTCCACCATTGATCCAGAAAGCAGTGTAAATTTTTCAACTCAGTATAGATTAAAGTTTGGAAATATCGGTGTTCATCTACATCTACGTGGTTACTCTGCAATTCACACCTAAGTGCCTGGCAGAGGGTTCATCGAACCATTTTCATACTACTTCTGTACCATCCCACTCTCGAATGGCGTGTGGGGGGAAAAAGGAACACCTAAATCTTTCTGTTCAACCTCTGATTTTTCATATTTTATCATGATGATCATTTTTCCTTATATAGGTGGGTGCCAACAAAATATTTTCCCATTCGGAAGAGAAAGTTGGTGATTGAAATTTTGTAAATAGATCTCGCCACAAAGAAAATCACCTTTGTTTCAGTGACTGCCACCCCAACTTGCTTATCATCTAAGTGTTCTGCCAACAAAGCACAGTCTTCATTCCACCTTCCCCACAATATTATCTATGTGGTCTTTCCAATTTAAGTTGCTCGTAATTGTAATTCCTAGGTATTTAGTCAAATTGACAGCCCTTAGATTTGTGCGATTTATCGTATACCCAAAATTTATCCGATTTCTTTTAGTACCCATGTGGACGACCTCGCACTTTTCTTTGTTTAGTGCCAATTGCCACTTTTCGCACCATACAGAAATTCTCTCTAGATCATTTTGGAATTGGAATTGATCGTCTGATGATTTTACTAGACGGTAAATTACAGCATCATCTGCAAACAATCTGAGGGGGCTGCTCAGATTATCACCTAGATCATTTATGTAAATCAAGAACAGCAGAGGGCCTATGACACTACCTTGCAGAACGCCAGATATCACTTCTGTTACTCGATGATTTACCGTCTATCACTACGAACTGGGACCTCTCTGAGAGGAAATCATGAATCCAGTCACACAACTGGGACGATACTCCGTATGCATGCAAATTGATTAATAGTTGAGTCAAATTGTAATAAGTTATGTGTTAGGCCATGGGAGGAGGATAACAGGTATTACATTGGTAAAAAAGTTATCTGCTACGTATGGTATCTTTCAGGTTTCTGATAAACCTTATTTCTCTTAACTGATTACTGCAATTGAATGTCTCATTTTACAACACACAACTCTATTTGTATTTACTGTTACTTGTGGTTATCGGTCTTATACTTGTTCAAACTATTGTTTTCAACCTTACAAATATTAATGCAAAAAGATATGTGAATGATACACACAAGGCAGTATTAATACTCACCTTATTGCATTCATATTGTCGCAGAAGAAGCTGAGTAACACTGTGGTGTAGTGGTTGTGACACTAAACTGTTGCATGGAAGGTCATGAGTTTAAAATAACCTGGCCTGCACAATTTTAATTTCTATATTCGGTTTGAGGACATTCTAGAAGAATCGACAAATGTCAAGAATCATTGTACTGGAATGTTCTGTAGCTGTATATATACTGCATGTGTTCTGGCCGAAGGCGGTTCGCTCCACGCTCTTGTATGTGCAAGTACTGAATTAACCTTCGTTAAGCAAAGTTAGTGTTTGTCATTCAGCTAATTATACCTTCTTCTATGTGACAATATCAACTATGCCTTTTTATGTTAATAAATCACAGAGACTATATATATTTTTTTCTTTTTTTTTTTTAGGTCGTGATCTTATTGGTGTGCAGAATCTTATCAAGAAACATCAGGCTGTCTTAGCAGAAATTAATAATCATGAAAATCGTATAACTGCTGTGTATCAGTCAGGCCAGCAAATGCTGGATGAGGGACACTTTGCAAGTGACGAAATAAAACAGAGGGTTGCAACGCTAAATGATCACTGGACACAACTAAAAGATAAAGCTCTGCAGGTAAAGCAGACGGTTTATATTTGACTGTACTATACATGGACATTTCTAAAACATTAATAGAAAAATTCTTTTATGTTCCGAAATAGAATAGCCATTAATTTGCAAATATCTATTTGCTTAATTTTCAGAGGAAACAAGATCTGGAAGATTCACTTCAAGCACATCAGTACTTTGCAGATGCAAATGAAGCAGAATCATGGATGAAAGAGAAGGAACCAATTGTGTGTAATACTGATTATGGAAAGGACGAAGATTCGAGTGAGGCTCTTCTCAAAAAGCACGAGGCACTTGTTTCTGATTTGGAAGCTTTTGGAAACACAATTTTAAGTCTCCGCGAGCAAGCACAATCGTGCAGGGTCTGTATTAGCTGAAGTATATTTCTACAAGTTCATAGGCATATCTTTATGTTGCATTTCAATGTTTGTCAGCTGTCTTTTGAAATGGCAAAATGACTTGTTAAACAAAACATGTACTGTAAAGTTGTATTTTAATAGGCTTTAAATCAAATTCATAAAATCTAAATTGCTTTCAGTTTTGTTCATTTACAAAAATGCATTATGCATGTGCCTGTTGATTTCATAATTAATTTGTATGATTAGCATCTAGCATATTTTATATAACCTTTTAAAGTAGATGTTCTATCACTGACATTTTACAACATGCATCAAAATGAACATATCTGTAGTATTGTTCATTACTGAATTTTATTCTGCTTAACCACCTGCGTCCAGTATCAAGTATATGCCCAAAGAGTCTCAATGTAAGGTACAACATTCAATGTTCTAACCAAAGATTCAACTTACAGAAACACTTTCACATGAACGATAAACTTCAAAATCTTCCTAACTTCAAAATCTTCCTAACTTCAAAATCTTCCTAACTTCAAAATCTTCCTAATCTCATGTTTTGATAGTTATGTTGATTTTTCTTAGTCTGCCAACATAACTGAAGTGAATAAATTTTGATTACAGCAACAAGAAACACCTGTAATTGATGTCTCAGGGAAAGAATGTGTTATGGCACTGTATGATTATACAGAAAAATCACCCCGTGAGGTTTCCATGAAGAAGGGTGATGTTCTCACTCTTCTGAATTCAAACAACAAGGTTTGTTTATTCCTTTTTAGTTATTGATTTTCTGACAAATGTTTTAAGGCATTAAACCAGTTGATCTGACAGCAATGATTCACAAGTACCAACTTGTCCTTAAATTTGAGAGTTGTTTTTATATGTTAGTACATGACGTGACAAAGATGGGCCGAAGAATTGTGAATGAATATAAAATTGTTAATATTGTCTCCTGTATCTGGAAAGAGGACACAAATGATATTAGTGATCAAAGTACTAACTGTTTTAAAAGTAGTGCATTTTCTCCAGAAATCGCGTTAAGTTTGTTTTGTAGGAATTTAAGGTACCAGTCTTTCCCCCACTGCATTCACAATAAATGGTGCATGTGAAGGAGGACTGTTGGTAAACCTCTCTATAAACTTGAATCTCTGATTTTACTTCATGGTCTTTTAAGATATACAAGGTGTGAAAAAAGTAATGGGAATGTTTGTTTTTCTTAAAAAATCTTTATTTATTGATAATCAACTACTACTTTGTCCCCTTCAGAGTAATTCCCCTCAGATATAAAGCACTTGTGCCAGGGCTTTTTCCAATCTTGGAAGCACTTTTTGAACTCATTTTTCATTATTGTGATCAGTGCCTTCAGTGATTTTATTTTATTTCATCAGTAGTGACAAAACAGTGTGCTCTCATCGTTCTGTTCAGCCTTGGGAATAGAACAGGGGGCCAAATCCAGTGAATACAGTGGATGAAGCAAGATTACGGTTTTACTTTTTCGCCAAAAAAATCATGAATAAGCATTGAGGTGTGAGTGGGAACATTATCATGATGCAATTTCCACAAGTGATATTGCCACAGTTCTGGTTGTTATCTTCGGATTGCTTCACGCAAATGGCATGTAACTTCCAGGTAGCATTTCTAAATGACCATATGACAGGGACTCGTGATGCACTATCCCATTCTAATCAAAGAAAACCGTGAGAAGAAGCTTCACATGTGATTGAAGTTACCGAATTATTTTCAGTCTTGGCTCTTCAGGCAGTTTCCATTGGACGATTGGGCACTGGTTTTGATATCCTACCTGTATACCCACATTTTGTCACCTGTTATAACCTTCCTTAGGCGTTCTGGGTCGTTCTTGACTTCATTCAGCAATTTGAATGATATCCACACAATGTTGTTTTTGGTTGAAATTCAACAATTTTTGAATGCACTCTGCAATTACATTATTTTTGCCTAAAACATATGAAAAAATTGTTTGGCATGAGCCAGAGGATATGCCAATATCAGCAGCAACATCTCTGAAGTTGATTTGGTGATTTTTCCAAAACCATTTTCTTTGCTGCTTCAATATTGTCATCACTAATTGATGTGCTAGGGAGTCCAGGGTGGTTGTTGTCTAAACGTCGTCTTGACCACTCGTAAGCCCTTGTCTTACTCTTAGTAGAATCACTAAAAGCCACAGTCAAAATTTCGAATGTGGTGCTGCACTTTATTTCATTTTTCAAGCCAAATTTAATGCAAATTCTTTGATCCATTATTCTCAGACGAAAAAATTCAGAGATCTCTCAGAAACACATCTAACCTTTTTGCCTGTCAGTGGTAAATAAAATGTCAAAACAGCTGAAAGTGGAAACCTATATCAGAGACATGTGTACCAAAAAAAATTTAAAGTTGGATGTATAAACACTGTGAAGTTAAAAAAATTCCAGTTACTTTATGATCACACCTCACGTTTAGAAAGTAGAAAAATATTCATTGGCTCTACTGCAAACATACTCTCTCATATGTTTAGCAGTAAACACACTGTGATGCACAATACATCTCTCGTAGCATCTGCTGTGCCAGGAGTCAGATGAGCTTCTCTATGTTGCTTTTGCACTTGCTAAACAAACCCATGACAAAATCTGCTACTCTGACTTCTCTATTTCCTGTATCGATCTTTCCTGGTAGGGGTCCCACATTGAGAAGCACTGCTCATGTGGTTGGACTATACAGCCTGAGGATTCTTCCAGTGTGTCAGTCAGTCTGGCACCTTCTGTGTGTCCAGTGATGTGTGATGTGTGATTAGTTTTATGTGGTTTTTCCTCTTTAAATCACTCTGTAAACAGTTTCCTGGTACAATTTTAGACAATAGAATTTAGTTTTCCACCCTTCCCTCTGTTGTTCTCGGTTGCTGTGTCTGTATCATCACTGAGTAACTTAATGTAAAACCAAAATTTATTAGTAATTTTTTATAGGATTGGTAGATAGAAGTTTGGTTTCTAATTCATTGAACATTCCACATATCTTTCTCCTTTGCTTTGTTCAGTTTTCATTTGTCTAAAGGATTTTAACTGTGTTTAAGTATGTGTTGAACAGGAGGCTCTATTTGCTGTTGGAGCAGCTTCCTAATATATCTGTTGAACCAGACTAGGTCTTTACCGTCCCTCACATCTTTATTCTACACATAATCTGTCTAAGGCATAGTGTACTCTAGAATTTGATCAATTTATACTCAGTTTTCGAGCTTGGAGATTAGAAATACCTTCTTCCCTTTCTTAACATTCCTACTTGCACCCACACTCAATGATGCTATAATGGCCTTAGTATCACAATTTCCCTGTTCTACATTAACTGAATTGAAAAGTTGTGGTTTGTTTGTAATCAGTAGATTTAAGATGTACCCTCACAGATCGATTCTCGAAATAACTGCTAATGGTAAGTTTTGGATGAAGCATTTAGGGCAGTATAACCCAAATTCCTGTCTCTACCATCCACCTTAATTGCGGAGTCTCATAGCCTGCAAATAGTAAGTCGAAATCTTCAGAGTTCTCACACATGATCAGGAAATTTACATTCCACTTCTGTTAAACTGATTACCATAGAAAATGAAAAGCTCCTTCTATTGAAACATTAAAAAATAAAAATCTTTCTCACTGTTGTTGTTGTTCTTCTAGCTCCTGTTCGGGTCCCCCACCCCCTCCCCTTAATTATGTATGAAATAGTGTAAGAGTTTTGTAACACAGGTTACTTGAACAGTTCAGTGTCATCACATTTTTCTTTCATTTCCATACATTTTTAAGATACATGTTCTTAAAAGTAATTTAAGTATGTGGAATTATTCTCATGGTAATGTGTATATACAATTTCATACTTTAATGTCGTGATGTATACAGGGTGGTCCATTGATCGTGACCAGGCCAAATATCTCACGAAATAAGCATTGAACGAGAAAACTACAAAGAACGAAACTTGTCTAGCTTGAAGGGGGGAAACCAGATGGTGCTATAGTTGGCCCGCTAGATGGCACTGCCATAGGTCAAATGGATATCAGCTGCGTTTTCTAAGTAGGAACCCCCATTTTTTATTACATATTCGTGTAGTATGTAAAGAAATATGAATGTTTTAGTTGGACCACTTTTTTCGCTTTGTGATAGATGGTGCTGTAATAGTCACAAACATATGGCTCACAATTTTAGATGAACACGTGGTAACATGTAGGTTTTTTAAATTAAAATACAGAGCGTAGGTACGTTTGAACATTTTATTTCGGTTGTTCCAGTGTGATACATGTACCTTTGTGAACTTACCATTTCTGAGAACGCATGCTGTTACAGTGTGATTACCTGTAAATACCACATTAATGCAATAAATGCTCAAAATGATGTCCGTCAACCTCAATGCATTTGGCAATACGCGTAATGACATTCTTCGCAGCAGCGAGTAGTTTGCCTTCCGTAATGTTCGCACATGCATTGACAATGCGCTGACGCATGTTGTGGCCGTTGTCGGTGGATCACGATAGCAAATCTCCTTCAACTTTCCCCACAGGAAGAAATCCGGGGACGTCAGATCTGATGAACGTGTTGGCCATGGTATGGTGCTTCGATGACCAATCCACCTGTCATGAAATATGCTATTCAGTACCGCTTCAACCGCACGCAAGCTATGTGCCGCACATCCATCATGTTGGAAGTACATCGCCAGTCTGTCATGCAGTGAAACATCTTGTAGTAACATTGGTAGAACATTACGTAGGAAATCGGCATACATTGCAGCATTTAGATTGCCATCGATAAAATGGGGGCCAATTATCCTTCCTCCCTTAATGCCCACCAAGGTCGCTGATGTTCCACTTGTTGCAGCCATTGTGGATTTTCCACTGCCCAATAGTACATATTGCGCCTGTTTACGTTACCGCTGTTGGTGAATGACGCTTCATCACTAAATAGAACACGTGTAAAAAATCTGTCATCGTCCCGTAATTTCTCTTGTGGCCAGTGGCAGAACTGTACACGATGTTCAAAGTCGTCACCATGCAATTCCTGGTGCATAGAAATATGGTACGGATGCAATCGATGTTAATGTAACATTCTCAACACTGCCTTTTATCTGCTACTGATGTGCAGATTAGCTGCGACAGCAGCTAAAACACCTACTTGGGCATCATCATTTCTTGCAGGTCGTGGTTGATGTTTCACATGTGGGTGAACACTTTCTGTTTCCTTAAATAACATAGCTATCTGGCGAACGGTCTGGACACTTGGATGATGTCATCCTGGATACCGAGCAGCATACATAGCACATGCCCTTTGGCTATTTTGATCACAATAGCCATACATCAACACGATATCGACCTTTTCCGCAATTGGTAAACGGTCCATTTTAACACAGGTAATGTATCACGAAGCAAATACTGTCCGCACTGGTGGAATGTTAAGTGATACCACGTGCTTATACGTTTGTGACTATTACAGTGAAAAAAGTGGTCCAACAAAAACATTCATATTTCTTTACGTACTACACGAATATGTAATAAAAAATGGGGGTTCCTGTTTAAAAACATGCAGCTGATATCCATTTGACCTATGGCAGTGCCATCTAATGGGCCAACCATAGCGCCATCTGGTTTCCCCCTTCAAGCTAGACAAGTTTCGTTCTTTGTAGTTTTTTCGTTTGATGCTTATTTCGTGAGATATTGGCCCGGTCACTATGGACCACCCTGTATATTGTTTTTAGGTAAAGGTTTAAATCTGCACGTAGCTGCTAAGTGTAAAATCAGCTAATTGCCTAATGTTGTGTTTGGACATAAGAAAAAATTACAAAGACAATTTATTGGCATAGTCTTCCATTTAATGAAAAAGGGGGGGGAGAGAGGGGGGGGGGATGTAAAAGTGAGTTGTGAAGTATTGTTTTACTTTATTCCTATAGTTCTGCTTATTTTAAATTTGTGGTATAAAAGTTTTTTTTTTGTGCACATTGCAGGATTGGTGGAAAGTTGAAGTTAATGATCGTCAAGGATTTGTTCCAGCTGCATATGTTAAGAAGATTGAAGCAGGATTATCTGCCTCTCAGCAGAACCTTGCAGACAAGAATTCAATAGCAGCAAGACAAAATCAGATTGAAGCTCAGTATGATCAGTTACTGAGTTTGGCTAGGGAACGCCAAAATAAACTCAATGAGACTGTAAAGGCTTATGTGCTGGTTCGTGAAGCAGCAGAACTTGCAACTTGGATAAAGGACAAGGTAAGAGTTTTTGAATTTCATTCATAAACACTAATGTTAACACCAGGTGTCTTGTAAAAAGTGTTTGACATTAACAAAATTGTCTTATTGTGTATAAAATCTGGCCCAGTTAATTCCTCTAAAGATAAACAATAACGGATATTTACTGTGCTAATACAGTGAAAACTCCCTTTTTACACTTTTCAAGGGACTTCAATACATGGTGTAAAACTTGGGAAAATGTAAAATATGGGAAATAACGTTTCAAGCTGTAAAAGTTACGTATAGGATACCCCTTGCACTTTATGTATGATATATGTACATAACAAGCATCAAAAGACTTGTCAGGGACTTTTTTATTATCTAATACAGGTTTATTATGGAATAAAACTGCTGATGTGCCTGGAATTGATAACTGTTGGGGAAGTGGAAACATTTGACTTAATTTCGAACATAAAAATTGATGGTTTTGGAAAGCCTGCAGATGTAATTGATTATTTAAATAATGAAATACTGCACTAGTTATGTATTTTTTTATGCTTAGCACAACGCGTTTTGAGAATTTTTTCTCATTGTCAAGTGCTAATATGTAAATAAGTATGTTGTATGGTGTTTGAATATGTGTTATTCTGCATCTCTTGCACTGTACTCGTCTTTTCGAGATTATTAGGTACTGTGCCTCATCAGTTACGTAGAAAACCACACGCACATGCAAACAATCACTCACATTGATTGTTTGTGTAACATCACAAAAAATACATACATATATACTGCACTTGACAATGAGAATAAATTCTCGAAACACGTTTTGCTCAGCATGAACACAATACGTAACTGCCACTGTGTTTACACTAAAAACATTTGAACAATGCTAAGTGAATGACGGTGTCAGCTAGCGCTCCATGTGGCCATACACTGAAACACGCTAAATATGGTTCGACAAAGGTGTCATGATGATCACAACAATCACAAAACGCCATTTGCGCAGTAGAGACAGTTTGGAAATGGTTGATTGGTCATGATATCTTCATTCGAACAAACCTAGTTCCTCCCATCAGCCACCACACCAAGTAGAGCTTGGCAGCGGCAGAAGATACGGCACGAATTGTTACAACTTTTACTCATTTACCCATTCAAATCTGCTGAATAGTGTGTGCTGGTGTCAAGAAACTTAACCACTTAATATTTGTAAAAATTACTGGATGGCAACATTATGCCAGCATCATATTTTCTCCACAAACATTTTTTCGTAATGCGTAAATTGCGGGAAAATTATAAATATGTACACAAAATCAGGTGCAAATTAACATTGTGGGCATAGGAAATTTGACGGGACCAATAAAAAAATGTCGTAAACGGCGCGAAAACATTAATTCCAGGAACATAGAAGTGGAGTTATACTGTATTACATCTCTTACATTATCTAAATGGCATAAATCACAAGCTGGCATTCATAAATATGCTTGCTTATTAATATAACCTGTTGGGAAATTTTTCTGCTGCAGTGTTACTTACTAAAGTAAGATGCTGAAAGGGCCCTTAAATAAAAGTCATACGTTAACTATCCAACAGTGGTTCACATCCCTATAATACTAGGGATGGTTTCTTTGAAAAAGATATGGCTGAGTTCTTACTCTAATTTAAATATGTGCTCCATCTCTAATTACCTCATAATCAGTGGAATGTTAAATCAGAAATTTCTTTCCTTTTTCTAGTTTCATGAAATTTCCCTTGTAGTATTTCAAATTGCAGAGTAGTGAGTTCCAGTCTACAAGTAATTCTGCAAGTAATTGAGATCTTGAAGCCAGATAGTGAGTCAAAGAATTATATATTTGAAAGAGTTTAATTAAATACATTCAAGAATTTTGTGAAAATATTTAAAAAAGAAAGTTGTTTAATTTGAGGTTTAATAAGAGTGAACTTTAATTATTTTGTACAGAATATTTCATACAATTATTCTCTAAGTTTGGCAAAGATTAATACACTACTGCATGATGAAGAAAGGCATGTTTTAGGTGCAAAAATTGTAATTTTATTGGTAGTGAGTTTGTGCTCTCTTTAGCATATAACATAATCATCTTACCAATAACACTGGTATGTTGTATTAAAGAGTTCTGTGGGTCTGCATAGGTGTGCTTATCAGACTTAAAACAGTTACTGTCCACACTATTTTTCATGTAAATAATAAAATTAATCATATTTGGGTATTGGAAGAAATATTTTAACTGTATTACAGCTGTTATACTGATTGTGAAGCCATTTCATCAGTGTCTGATTTTGATTACTGTTGGTGTGTACTCTTGGCAAAGAACACTGATCGTCAACAACAGAGATCTGAGTTGATTTTTCCTTTGAACATGTCTTGACCCTCCTTAACAATTGATTAACACTCTGAGACCAGTTGGAGATGAATCCTGCCTTATACAAAATATATTCGTTCTTTTTCTTTTCACTCAGACATGTTTCTGCACTTTTCATGCTATTATCAGTGGGTTTATTTGTTTATTTTCCTTCTACAAAATTGTTTTTTCATGTTAACATATAAAGAAACATTAGGTGAAAATATTTACATTTGTAAAATGAGCAATTATTGTCAGCTGTTTTACATTGGTTTGCTTACTGTACAGAGCTGAGACACGTATCACTGTGTTGAGGCATTCTATGCTGTTTATTTAAGATATGTCTAAAGGTTCTAGTTATGTAGTACATTTGGAAGTAAAGCGAATGTATGCATTTGTTTAAATACCTCATGTAAAGCTATTGAATGTTTGTGCTAGTAGCTTTAGGTCTACTGCACAATCTACAGCTTTACACAATCTACAGCTTATACTTCAAGTCTGTGCACCACATCCCAAACAAACAAACGTGCCATGAAACAACTGAACACTACATAGCCACAACAACGTGTAGTGGGAGTGAAAACTTTGTAGTTGGCAAACAAATCGTAGAAAATGCATGTGCAATGATGCAATGACAAAAGTGAAAGAAATAAGCATGTTACTGCAACACAAACAAAGTAGAAACACCACATCATCAAAACTTGTAAGTAACACACTAAATGACGTGATACATAATGATTCTTGGTCAGAAATGCACAATAAACAGAAAAATAAAATGACGTTTTGCTGTTTGCAGATTATAAGGTGTAGATCGCGTAGTAGACCTGAAGCTACTGGTATAAAAATCCAGTAGCTCCATGGGGTATGGAAACAAATACGTATATCCACTTTATTTCCAAATGTAAAACATAACTAGATCTTTTAGACATATCGTAAATAAGCAACATAGAATGCCTCTCAACAAAGTGATGTGTGTATCACTACAGTACTCTAAGCAAACCAATGTAAAATGTTTGACAATAATCACTCATTTTATAAATATAAGTATTTTGTACCAAAGGTCTCTTCAATTGTTAATATGTAACAACAATTTTGCAGGAGGAACATAAATAAACTCCCTGAAGATAGCACAAAAAGTGCTGAAACTTGTCTGGGTGAAAACAAAACTGCAACGGTGTCTTGCATAACACGGAATTCCTCTCCAATAGGAAGCATGGAAATAAGAACTAAAACATTCACAAGTTCATCAACTCTAAGAGCAAGTTAAAGACTTCAGCTAGAGAAATTTAGGCACACATAAGCAGTTGTTATAGAGGAATAGTGATAAATAGTTAAAATTTCTTTTACTGTTCAACTACTTATTTAAACCACCCAGAGTTCAGTGAAATTTAGAGTACAGTAAAAATATCAAAACTGTGTTTTGAAGTTTTTTTTAACTGCTTTCCAGTTTCTCCATGAGGGTGAAAACAAAAATGAATATTTTCTTTTTAAAAGTTTCACTGCAGTAGTCCTAAAATACAGGATGTCCATAAAAGAATGTCCCAGTTACAAACTATAGCTTGTAAATGCTTTAAATCCAGTTGACTATAGTATATGTTACAACTTTGCACGTGAATTGTTGCAGTGGGAAGATGACTTTGTTGATTGTATGGTGTTTAGTGATAAGGCAACTTATAGATTTAAGTGGGAAGGTAAATACCCATAATTTTCGTATCTGGGGGGGGGGGGGGGGGGTCAGAACATTTTCATGGACTTGTACAGTATCCGAGAGATTCTCCAAAACTTTTAAATGTTTCCGTGCTGTGTCCTGACGTCTGCTGTGTGGACCATCCCCCTCCCCACCCCTCCCACTGAGGTTACTATAATCGGGATGGCTTATCTGGATATGTTGCAAGAACATGTTTTTCTCCAGAATGAGATTTTTCACTCTGTAGCGGAGTGTGCACTGATAAGAAACTTGCTGGCAGATTAAAACTTTGTGCCGGACGGAGACTTGAACTCGGGAGCTTTGCCTTTCGCAAGTGCTCTACCATTTGAGCTACCCAAGCACGACTCATGCCCCGTCCTCACAGCTTTGCTTCTCTGTTTTTCTCCAATTTGAAAGTCAACCTGAAAACTGTATTTGGTAGAAGGTTGGATCCCCACCCCATTGGTATCTCTTTGTACGAGAATGGTTGAATATCGGAAGTCCCTGACTATGGGATAGGTTAGAATGGTCGACATGACAGAGCTCTTCCCTGCTGGCCTCCATGTCCACATGACCTCTTGCCGTGCAATTTTTCTTTGGGGCTTTATAAAAGACCATGTCTACATTCCCCCGCTGCCTAATGATTTGCCAGAGTTGAGACACAGAATTGAAGTGGCTATTGCTTTCATTACTCTGGACTCGTTAACCAAATTGTGTAAAGAATTGGATTTTAGGTTGGCTGTGTGTTGTATAACTAAAGGTGCATATCTTGAACATTTGTAAGAGAAAGTAGGTCAGTTTACCTTCAATTTGATGTGCAATTTGTTGAAAATAGTCTAAACTAAACTGCTGTGTTACACTACGGAAACTAGGACAGTCTTTTATGGACACCCGGTTTATTCCTCGCGATTTGTTAATTGCTTCCTGGTTTAATTCATTGATAAAATTTAATTTGATCTTAAGGTATTGCACTAAATGCAGTCAAAACATGTAGTTGAATCTTGTAACATTTATTTGAAAACTATTTTGCCCAAATTCTGAATAAATATTTTATGCATTTTTTATAGTTGTCATATCTAACATTATTAAAGTAATCTTCTTCATAAAAATAAACTGTCATTTAATATTATTACATTTAAAGTTATACTGTTTACATAATTCTTTTCATTTTCAGGAAAGTTATGCTGAAGTAGCTGATGTTGGAGAAGACCTGGAACAAGTTGAGGTTATGCAAAAGAAGTTTGATGATTTCCAAGCTGATCTAAAAGCAAATGAAGTCAGACTTGCAGAAATGAATGAAATAGCAATGCAGCTCATGAGTCTCGGGCAGACAGAAGCTGCCTTGAAAATACAGACACAGATAGAGGTAAGTTTTTTGTCTTTCTCTTCACATTGTTCTTTGCCTTGATGGTCTTCTTCCTCTGAAACAAATTTTTATGGAGGCTTCAGAAAAACAATTTCCATTTCAGGATTTGAATCAGAAGTGGACATCACTGCAGCAGCTAACATCAGAGAGGGCCACACAGTTAGGATCCGCACACGAAGTTCAGCGTTTCCACAGAGATGTTGATGAGACAAAAGACTGGATTCAAGAGAAAGATGAAGCTCTAAACAATGAAGACTTGGGAAAAGATCTGAGAAGTGTGCAAGCTCTACAGAGGAAGCACGAAGGTCTTGAGAGGGATTTGGCTGCACTGGGAGACAAGGTTATAATTGTTATATGAATAATAGTAATTTCATAGTATGGTCTCTACACACACCATTTAATGTGATGTAGGACTCAGCAGTGAGATCTATGTTTGTCTGCTAGTTATAGCCTCAGTATGACTCAAAATCTTACGCTTCAGACCGACAAAGAACTTCTGGATAACCTGGAACAACTTGGAGCCTAATTTATATCATATACATAATGTTTTCTCTGAGAAGATCAAATTTGTGGTATACATGTATATATGATGTTAAATCTTACACTTACCACCCATGTGATTTTTATTTTGTTACTTTTTTCCCCTATGTTTAAACCCACGCCATCCTGCTGTAATTTTGAACTTATCTTTTTATCTTTGAAAATTATGGAAGGTTAATGTGTGAAAATAGACTGTGCCCCCCCCCCCCCTTTTTTCCCCTGTCCCCGTTTCTGTCCACTCTTGCCAAAGTTATTCATTAATTGCCTAGAACTCCATTATCCATGTTCACGAACCTATTGTGCTCTCAAGAAGAAAGAAATGTACAGGAACACTGTACACTCCACTAGTTGCCTGATAATGGAATTGAGAAGTTGCAAGAAGGTTAATTATTACAGTGTTGTTTTGAAAACCTGTGGTTTCATTGTGAAACTTTATGGTGTTAATATTGCCTCTGTTGTGATCATTTGAGGTGGTCCTGTGTATTGAGATCAGAAGTAAATTTAGAGGGAGTAATATCTGTCACCAGGAGTATTAAACTATTGCTAAATTTTCTGTACCATTTGTGTTCTTGCATTACAGATCAGGCAGCTTGATGAAACCGCAAACAGGCTTATGCAAACTCATCCAGAAACAGCTGATCAGACGTATGCCAAACAGAAAGAGATCAATGAAGAGTGGACTCAACTCACAGCAAAGGCAAATAGCCGCAAAGAGAAGTTGTTGGATTCATATGATCTCCAACGTTTCTTGAGTGACTATCGTGATTTGATGTCGTGGATCAATAGTATGATGGGCCTGGTTTCCAGTGATGAACTCGCAAATGATGTCACAGGAGCTGAAGCTTTATTAGAAAGACATCAGGTAACAACACTGTTTTACACTGTAGCTGTAGTGGAAACTTCACCTGTAACTTGATGATCTGTTAATCCTGAGAAGTGATGTAGAATCATTGTGATGAGCATTAACAGATTGTGTATTTGAAGACCAGTAGTTTCAGGACTTCTAATACACAGTGAAACACATTTTGTAAGTTTTGTAAGACCTTGGAAACTGTGCAACTAGTTAATCTAGACTCCACTGTGAGGAAGAGGAAGTATTGACAGTAGTGATTTCTCCTCCCTCAGTACGCCCATCTGAGAAGCATCACTGGGCTTTACCTGTCAGCCTTCTTGCATGGCTGAATTATGTTTGAGAGTGATGGTTTTTGTTTATCTGGATAACTGTTTTTATGTGTGACTGTTTGTCTGTAATTGGTTGTACCGTGAATTGTCTAGGTAATGTGGAAATTGGTCTTTTAACTGAAGTGTCGGGGTATTGTGTACCTAACTAATGTATAAGATGATGGGTCAAAGTGCTAGCTTTCCCATAGAGATTTTCTTTTGATGTCTGTATTTTTATCTTTCAGATATTGCACCAGTTGGTGATACTGCTAAGTGTTCTTGTAGCTGTGTAGTGAATGTAAAGAAAGAAAGACATTTTTCCACCAGACCATGTATAAAATTTATTATTTATCACACTACCAGTTTGGGCATTGTCTATTCTTGTGTGTGTGTGTGTGTGTGTGTGTGTGTGTGTGTGTGTGTGTGTGTGTTGAGAACATAACAAACACCATAGCAAAAGACAGCTAAACACAATCATGTAACTAATTGGAATATCATCACACAAAGATAAAATTTGCCTCTAGTAACATATGTGGCTACATCATCGTTATTAATTTAAAAGTAGAGTGCCATGCATAATTGTGCAAAGAACAGTTGTTAAACATCCTCACCTAAAATATGAAGTTGCATGACATGAAAATGCTTATGAGAACAAAAAGGTTACCATGTTATATAAATGTCACAGCTAGCTAGAAGCACTAAGAAAAAAATCTTGCAACATTTCCTATGAAACACACTGTTTACACGCACTCAACAAGCTGTGATCTGTGCAGTGTGCAGGGGAAATTTTGATCTGTCGGCCAGAGAATAAAAATATGAGGATTTTATAACTATCGATATGATTTCAAAAATCTCTCTCTCTCTCTCTCTCTCTCTCTCTCTCTCTCACTGAGGCTGGTATTACACTATCGTATTTTTTGTCAAAGTTGATATGTCAAATATTTATGTCAAAGAAATTTGATAGTGTAATAGGAAACTTCATCAAATCTTGCCTTTCGTCAAAAAAATATGATCAAATTTAATGCCTCACATGAGGTTTGATCATAAAAGTTGTTAATCTTCTATTTGCTACAGTGTGAATCGTAACTGCGTGGAGCACTGGTATCACTTGCAGTTATTTGGTGTGTGTGTGTGGGGGGGGGGGGGGGGGGGGTGAGCAGGGGCACGGTGCATACTTGTTGTAATCATGTGCTGATAAGCAGGTGGGATATGCTGCAGGTGACTTAAAATCCACAACCACAGCTACCTCTATGTCTAGAAACTTCCAAGCAGCTTTTCAGAAAGACAGAAGGGAGGAGGGACACTCTAAAATAAAATAAATTCTTAGCTGTCCATTCTACTTTGTCTGTTTTTGAACTCTGGATACCACAAGTTACAGAAGTGCTTCATCTGTTTCGTACTTTTTATTACTTTTGCAGTTGGAACACTAATTCTGTTAAATTATTCAAAATAAATATAGTTCTTAATGTCCATATAGAATACTAAACATTTATTTACCTTTAGATATTCCTCCTCCAGTGCTTCATAAATCACTTCATACATTTCTAGAATTATTTCAGTTAATGCCCACCGTGGTATTAGAGCGCTGTATTGTTAGCTAGAGTAATTCCCTCCTGTTGTAAAAAATCAAATTGTTGTAATGATTCTGTCTTCTGCACATATAGCATTTCTCAAGTGAGTATTCTGCTTTGTAAGATGAGGAGCCACTTTACTGAGCAAACACTGAAATGCCCTCTGCTTGATGTCCTCCGCTTTCCGCTCTTCTAACAAATTTTGCTGAATGCTTTATTATCTTGACGTAAAACCTACGGCTTCACCCAAATATGTTCCCTTTGTTTTATCGCTACTTCTCTCCCACATGCACATACAGTGCAATTGTGGTACAAGCAACTACAGTGCATAATAAGAAATTGTTGTTGTCCGCCATATTAAACTTCGATGAAAAATGAGACGACACTGTAGTACCTCTTTTTAGCACCACTTTAAAGATCTTTCTCAAAGAAATTTTATGAATATTTGATTGATATTTCTTTGTCAAAGAAATATATAGTGTAATACCGGCCCAACAGTTATGTGAAAAACATGGTATATTAATACATTAGTATCCCACATAAACATTATTACATAATTTTTCAAACAGTGGAAAATTCAGGCTGGAATGTAACAATACTATAAAAAGGAAAATTGCTACTCACCATATAGAGGAGATGCTGAGTCATAGATAGGCACAATAAAAACACTTTCACAAATAAAGCTTTTGGCCCATAAGGCCTTCGCACTGCGAGCAGCAGCACCAGTACATGGTGGGAGTGGTGACTGGGTGGGGGTAAGGAGGAAGGTGGGACAGGGAGGGGGAGGGAAAGTAGGGTAGGGGTGGCGGACAGTCCAGTGTTGCTGGGGAGAACGCAGGGAAGAGGTGGAGAGAGGCTAGGGCAGCTATGTGCAATCAGGAGGTTCAACAGACGATGGGGGGAGAGAACTTTACCCTACCCTCCAAAACTCCTGCCCACCACAACACAATCCAGTACCTGAACAGACCTGAAACACTGTCTTGAACCTTTCCTTAGCCCCACAGAAATAGCTGTCCTTTCCAAAGGCCTGACCTTTTGCCCCACTCCGAAATTCAGTAATGCAGGACTTGTTAAAGACCTTGCCTCCTCCTCCCGGTGGTCCCTACAGTGGAAACACTTTTTCACCACCAACCCTACCAATCAGACTCAACCAAAGACCAATGTTGAACCCTGCCTAGCTCAGTTCACTCCTCCATCCAACCATGGTCCACCCCACTGTCCCCCAAATCATCACCTGTTAACTTTCCAGAATTTCTTAACCTCGAACCTTGCCTCATCACCATTCCCCAAATCCGTCAACATGCAAACTAACCTTACATCCACAGAAAGAACTGCAGTCCACCAGCTAAAAACTGATCCCTATCCTAGAATCCTACCTGCAGACAAAGGCTCCTCCACTGTTGTTTTGTACCACAAGGATTGCCTGGTGGAATGACTCTCCAGCTGTCGTATACATCCACATACAACCCTTGCCACAGTGACCCCATTCCAGAAATCCAGCAGGATCTCCAGTCACTCATTAAATCCTTAGGCCCATCCCAGAACCTCTCCTCAGATTCCATATTTCTACTCACACATGCCACTCCCCTCACTCCCACCTTCTACATTGCTTCCAGAAGTCCATAAACCCTACCAACCAGGACACCCAATTGTGGCCGGTTACTGTGCCCCCACTGAAAGAATCTCTGCTCTTGTTGACTGACACCTTCAACCTATTACCTGTAACCAAACTCCTATATAAGATACTAACCATTTCCTCCACCAACTCTCCAAAGTTCCTGTCCCTTTACCACATGGTGCCCTGCTCGTCACTATTGATGCCACCTCCCTTTACACTAAAATCCCTAATGATGCCCATGGCCTTACTGCTATTGAACACTACCTTTCCCAACGCCTGATGGATTCCAAACCAACAACATCCTTCCTAGGTGACATGACCAACTGCATCCTTACCCACAATTACATCTCCTTTGAAGGCATTACCTGCAAACAGATCCAAGGTACGGCTATGGGCACCTGCATGGCACCATCCTATGCCAACCTATTCATGGACCATATAGAGAAATCCTTCCTGTACACTCAGAATCCTAAACCCCTCACCTGTTTTAGATTCACTGATGACATCTTTGTGATATGGATTGAGGATGAGGACACCCTACCCACATTCCTCCCCCATTTGCTTCACCTGGTCCTACTCAACCAAACAAGCCACCTTCCTAGATGTTGACCTCCACCTCAGAAGTGGCTACATCAGTACCTCTGTCCATATCAGACCTACTAACCGCCAGCACTACTTCTATGTCGACAGCTGCCACTTGTTCCATACCAAGAAATCCCTTCTGTGCGGCCTAGTCACCCATGGTCATCGTCACAGACCCCAATTATCCTCCCAACCTTGTACAAAAACAAATCTCCTGTGCCTTATCTTTAGTGTCTCTCACGACTTCCATAAGTTCCACCATCTGGCCACAGAGGATCATTCCCCTCGTAACTCAGTACCACCCAGGACTGGAGCAACTGAATTACATTCTCTGCCAGGGTTTTGACTACCTTCGTCGTGCCCTGAAATGAGAAATGTCCTGGCCACTATCCATCACACCCCTCCCACAGTGGTATTCCGCCTTCCACTGAACCTACACAATATACTCATCCATCCCTACACAACTCCTGCTCCCAACCCCTTACCTCATGGTTCATACCCCTGTAATATACCTAGATGCAAGACCTGTTCCATACCACCTCCTCTGCTACCACCACCACCCCACCACCACCACCACCACCTACTCCACCTCTGGTCACAAACATCACCTATCCCATCAAGGGCAGGGCTACCTGTGAAACCAGTCTTGATCTAGCTAAGCTGCAACCACTGTGCTGTATTCTATGTGGCCTTGACAACCAACAAACTGTCTGTCTGCATGAATGGCCACCGACAAACTGTGGCCAAGAAACAAGTGGACCACCCGGTTGCTGAGCACACTGCCAAACCATGAGATCTGTCATTTCAGTGACTGCTTCACAGCCTGTGTCATATGGATCCTTCCCATCATCACCAACTCTTCTGAGTCCTCACCCATACAGCCTTCCTGTTCCCATTTGAGCACTATACAGTCCTCATTCCACCATTGCACCAAGTCTTTTTATTTCCCTTCTTCTCCGCTGTCCCCCACTCCCCACCTCTCCCCTGCCCTCCATCTAACCTCCTGGCTGCACGTAGCTGCCCTATCCTCTCTCCACCTTGTTCCTGCATGCTCTCTAGCAGCACTGCACTGGCCACCACCCCTACCCTACTTTCCCTCCCCCTCCCCCTCCCCACCACAGCCTCCTCCTTAACCCCACCCAGTTGCCACTCCCATCATGCACTGGTGCTGCTGCTTGCAGTGTGGCTACAGTTGCCTGAGTTGCCAAAAGCTTTACTTGTGACATTCGTTTCGTTGTGCCTATCTGCGACTCAGTATCTTCGCTATATGGTGAATGGCAACATTCCTTCTCATTACAAAATCTTTAGTACATATGTTGAGACATATTTCATGGACTGAGCAAAAATTATTTAATTGTATGTATTGTGATGTGATGGATAAAAAAATTTATACACAATCTGGTGATAAAATGTTGTTCTTGAAATTTACTTAGGCTGTGGGGCCCACTCAGAAGAAAGTAATGGTAACTGTAAAATATTATTTCAAGTAGTATAGTGACATCTGTAAATTCAGTGGCCAGGTGTGGAGCTCAAATGAGAGATTTATTATGCATCTGATTTCCGCAGCAAAAGTCACATTTGTACAATATAAGTAGTAGTTCCCACAATGTAGTCTTATTCTGAATTTTGATATTCTGTTGGCATGTTAGGTCTATAGTCTGATTAAAATTACTTGGTAGACACATCACGCATTGTAGCTGGTTTCGTCGAATCGGAGCGCTCAGTGTGACGCTCAAGTCATTCACGAACCACACCAAAAAAAACTCTCCCTCTCGTGCGCACATGCACACACAAAACAATCATAACGCAATACACATGTTTCATACACAGCACTAACTAAAGACTACTGTACTGGATCCTTCCACACAAGAAGTTATTCAGCATCATTTATACAGTTATTATAATCAGAGAGATTGGCTCACATAAGATAAGCTTCACATGACATTGTGTTGAGTTGAATTTTTAAGGCTTTCAGTCTTTGTGACTCAGATGCCAGAGTCCTGAGTACAACAGCCTTTTGCAGTTTAATGTTATAGCATAGTCGTTGGCGCATAAACGCCTCGTATAAAAGGTCAAAGGTTCGAATCTCACCAAATGCAGGGAACTTTTTATTTTTCTAAATCTCATCAAAAGACTTTATCATTTTTTTATGCAGTTAACTGGTTTAAATGTCCCCCCCCCCTCCCCCCAATACTTTGGCATTTCATTTTCATCATAGTTGTGACTTCTTTTATTTGTTCTTATTTTTCTTCCTATCATTCTTTTTTATTTGGGATCTGCTTGTGTCGCCTATAACCTGCAACCAAGGTCCAACCAAGACTGTTCATAAATTGGTAACACAGGATCGTATGTTGCCAGTCTGAGGATAGTTTCGAATAACCAGTGACAGGAAGAAATTACAATTTGTTTTTACCCCTAAAACATGAATTTTGCTGCAGAAGATGGCTATGCAAACACACACATAATTACATTTTTTATGTTGCGCTTGCTCATAGAGGTTATCCTTAAATGCTGTTAACAAAGTGATCGTGACTTCAGTTCTTCTGCAGATTGTTGATCGTTGTTTTCTTGTGGTCAGGTTATGACAGGAGTATTCAGTACTACAAAACCAATTGCCTGACGCAGTTGTCATTGGTCACATACTATCAGCTGTCGACAGAGCATCTCCCATTTCTGTCGTACATCACAGTGGCTGCTTCCAACAATGCTGCACGTTATGCATTAACAGCATTTGTGATGTGACCCGCAGTGTTTGTGTCACCCCTAATGGTAGCTGGCAGTGAATCTGGAAGCACTGTAGTGGCAAGTGACAGATGTCAACTGACAAGTAATTTTAATCATACCGTAGTGTGCTGTACGATCATTTGTGAATTCAAAGTATAGCATAATATACACTATATGATGAAACATTTCTGGACACCCCTATGTAATATAGATTCAACCATTAGACATCATGAGAGGTTGGCCTGCTAGTATAAGAGGAGGTAGAATGTATTGTGTTGTCAGTAGAGAAGCAGTAACAGTGGTCAGGAGAGCTCAGTGACTTTGAACGTGGGCCAATCATTGGGCGTCACTTGAGTAACAGATCCATAAGGGGCATTTAAACCATTCTAAAGCTGCCAAAGTCAGCTGTGATGTGACTGAAGTGGAAACATGAAGCAACACGACACAGCTAAACAAAGATCAGGCAGACCTTATGTACTGACTGACAGGGACAGTCGACCATTGATGGCTCCAAAATATTGCATGTAATCATCAAAATGTTGTACCTGAGTTAAAAAAAAAGGGCTACCAGCACTCCAGCTAGCACAATGACTGCACATACAACAGTCAAGTAGCTCCTTATAAGCCACACATATCTGTAGTCGATGCTACATGGAACTTGAAGTGGTGTAAAGAGATACCACCGGTCAACGGATGACGAAATGAGTTACGTGAAGTGATGAATCATGTTATACCCTCTGGCAATCCAATGGAAAGGTTTGAGTTTGGTGAATGCGTGGAGGACTTTACCGGTCATCATGTGTAGTGCCAACAGTGAAGTATGGAGGTGGTGGTGTTATGACATGGCAGTGTTTTTCATGGTTAGGACGTGATTCTGTTACTGTGCTTGAGAAAACACTAAATGTGGAAGGATATAAACACATTTTACAGCGATATGTACTGTGTAAAGTAGCGGAACAATTTGAAGACAATGACTGATTGTATCACTATGACAATGCACCCTGTCATAAAGTGGCACATGTGAGACAATGGTTTGTGGAAAATAACATTCCTAAACTGGACTTGCTTGCCCAGAATTCTGACTTCAACCCAGTGGATTACTTTTATGGTTTAGTGTGTCAACTTTCCCCCAAACTTCAGTGGTCAACATCATTGCCGTCTCTGGTTTCGGTTCTTGAGGAAGAATAGGCTGCCATTCCTCTACAGACATACAGACACATTACTGATAGTGTCAGTAGAGTTCAGGCTATAATAAAAGTGAAGGGTGGGTACACGCCCACTAACAGGTGTCTGGAAAATTTTGATTAGATAGTGTATAAATTTAGTGCCAAAATAATTTTCACTATTTGCAAATTATAAACTTCAGGTAATTCATTTGGTATATGCATAAATGCTATTCAAAATGTTCCTTTTAAAAAGGCAAAATCAGCTCAGATTATGCTACAGCACACACGTGCTGGGAGACCATAAATATACTGATGAACATTTCATAGGGTTCAGTCGTCATGTGGTTCAGTCATCATGTGACTGTAACTTTCACAGACTCTTACTGCATTGTTTATGCTGTGTTATAATTTGATTTAAGAGTTGTTACTGTGTACAGGCAGCTTGTACTATATGTAGAGATGCCCATTCTGCATGAATAGCCATTTGAGTGAAGGATATTATGTAAACATTTTAACTATTTGCAGTGTATAAGGGGGCTGTCAAATGAAAAACAGATAGAGGGGGAAAAGTAACCTGTTTACTAGTTCAAAAGTAATCATCACAACTGTTAAAACATTTATTGTATCATGAGATGAGGCAATCAGTGCCTTCATGGAGTGATTGTAGTTGCCTATGGAACCGTGATTGTACCTAGGCTTGCATCTCTTCATCCAAAACAAATCATTGGCAACAAGTGTCTTACTTCAGGGCTCCAAAAATATGGAAACTGCATGGGGAGAGATCAGGACTATATGGAGGATATGTAAGAGATTCCCAGTGAAACTTCTGCAGCATAGTCAAACAGTCACACCAGCTCTGATAGTCATGAAGACCTGCTGCTGGGACTAAGAGGGCCCATTACTCATTGACTTTCTGGAACATGACACCACAATTAACGCAGAATGGAGCGTGGACACAATGTTGATGGATAATATCATTCCGTTGCAGTATAATGCACGTCCACATGTTGCCAAAGGTGTTTTGGTTTGTTTCACATGTCATCTTCACATAAGTTGTTAATGTAATATTTTTGTTTCATATCACACAGAAATTTGCGTTTTCATTTGCATACATATAGAAGTTGACAATGTTCATCAATTACCAACTGCTTTCATGGCAGATTTTCTTAAACTGAACTACTTACTGGTGAGTTTTTCTCATGTTTAACATACAATTAATGCAGCTAAACAGTGCCTTATGTTTAACATGTCAATACGAAATCTAGTCTTTTTTGTATTTATGTTCTGCTGTTCCTAATCGAAAAAAATAAAAAGGAAAATTTTATAGTTTCATTCTTTCCACTCACTTTAATAGGTAGCACACTTTTTGTAGCTAAAGCAATAAAATAGCTCTAGTTCTTTCTGGTTTCACTAAAAGCTTGTAAAGGTCTCGGAAATTACCATAAGTGGAAATGAATAATATTTAGCACTGAACTAAGATTGAGAAACTTATTTCTGTTGCAGTGATTTATCTATGTAATACTTACTTTAAAAATGCTAAACTTAGGATTATTCTAAAGGTCTCACTAAGAACCCAAGGGGAATGCCAAAGCCAACTTATGTTTGAGGGAGACTGGCAGGGGGAGGCGGGTGTGGGGGGAATAAACAGTACGTTGCTTGTGTGGAAAAATGTTATCGTACCAGCCCAGGTTCGCACTGAGAGAAATAAGTAAAAAGTTAATGTCGTGAACATTGTGATGTCAGATAGTTTGTTTTACCTTATCATAAGTTAGGAAACTACTGCGAAAGCAAAGAGAGCTTCACTCCAAGTTTAAACGCAGCCAAAACCTCTCAGACAAACAGAAGCTAAACAATGTCAAAGTTAGCGTAAGGAGGGCTATGCGTGAAGCGTTCAGTGCATTCAAAAGTAAAATTCTATGTACCGACTTGACAGAAAATCCTAGGAAGTTCTGGTCTTACGTTAAATCAGTAAGTGGCTCGAAACAGCATATCCAGACATTCCGGGATGATGATGGCATTGAAACAGAGGATGACACGCGTAAAGCTGAAATACTAAACACCTTTTTCCAAAGCTGTTTCACAGAGGAAGACCGCACTGCAGTTCCTTCTCTAAATCCTCGCACAAACGAAAAAATGGCTGACATCGAAATAAGTGTCCAAGGAATAGAAAAGCAACTGGAATCACTCAACAGAGGAAAGTCCACTGGACCTGACGGGATACCAATTCGATTCTACACAGAGTACGCGAAAGAACTTGACCCCCTTGTAACAGCCGTGTACCGCAGGTCTCTATAGGAACGGAAGGTTCCAAATGATTGGAAAAGAGCACAGGTAGTCCCAGTCTTCAAGAAGGGTCATCGAGCAGATGCGCAAAACTATAGACCTATATCTCTGACGTCGATCTGTTGTAGAATTTTAGAACATGTTTTTTGCTGGAGTATCATGTCGTTTTTGGAAACCCAGAATCAACTCTGTAGGAATCAACATGGATTCCGGAAACAGCGATTGTGAGAGACCCAACTCGCTTTATTTGACATGAGACCCAGAAAATATTAGATACAGGCTCCCAGGTAGATGCTATTTTCCTTAACTTCCGGAAGGCGTTTGATACAGTTCCTCACTGTCGCCTGATAAACAAAGTAAGAGCCTACAGAATATCAGACCAGCTGTGTGGCTAGATTGAAGAGTTTTTAGCAAACAGAACACAGCATGTTGTTACCAATGGAGAGACGTCTACAGACGGTAAAGTAACCTCTGGCGTGCCACAGGGGAGTGTTATGGGACCATTGCTTTTCACAATATATATAAATGACCTAGATAGTGTCGGAAGTTCCATGCGGCTTTTCGCGGGTGATGCTGTAGTATACAGAGAAGTTGCAGCATTAGAAAATTGTAGCGAAATGCAGGAAGATCTGCAGCGGATAGGCACTTGGTGCAGGGAGTGACAACTGACCCTTAACATAGACAAATGTAATGCATTGCGAATACATAGAAAGAAGGATCTTTTATTGTATGATTATATGATATTGGAACAAACACTGGTAGCAGTTCCTTCTGTAAAATATCTGGGAGTATGCATGCGGAACGATTTCAAGTGGAATGATCATATAAAATTAATTGTTGGTAAGGCGGGTACCAGGTTGAGATTCATTGGGAGAGTCCTTAGAAAATGTAGTCCATCAACAAAGGAGGTGGCTTACAAAACACTTGTTCGACCTATACTTGAGTATTGCCCATCAGTGTGGGATCCGTACCAGATCGGGTTGACGGAGGAAATAGAGAAGATTCAAAGAAGAGTGGTGCGTTTCGTCACAGGGTTATTTGGTAACCGTGATAGCATTACTGAGATGTTTAGCAAACTCAAGTGGCAGACTCTGCAAGTGAGGCGCTCTGCATCGCGGTGTAGCTTGTTCACCAGGTTTCGAGAGGGTGCGTTTCTGGATGAGGTATCGAATATATTGCTTCCCCCTACTTATACCTCCCGAGGAGACCACAAATGTAAAATTAGAGAGATTTGAGCACACATGGAGGCTTTCAGACAGTCGTTCTTCCCGCGAACCATATGCAACTGGAACAGAAAAGGGAGGTAATGACAGTGACACGTAAAGTGCCCTCCGCCACACACCGTTGGGTGGCTTGCGGAGTATAAATGTAGATGTAGATGTAGATAATTACATGAAATCATTTTTCAAAAGTCTGATAGTTGCTCCGTTGTACAATTCTCTTCAACTTTTTATGACAACTTGATGCAGCAGGTGTGACATATAGAGCGGCATTTGGCAGACATAACAGACTCCGTCTTGACATGGGCTGAGCCACGTGCTGTTAGCATGAACTAAAAGAAAAAACTTCACCTTAGGGAATTATTGCTTGTGTTATACTGTACTTTTCAGTGATGCTTTGATTTTGGAGGCAGTTTAAGTCTAAATTTTGAATGTTTATGAACTACAGAAAAAATGAACATATTACTGTGTAAAAATGGAAGCCTTCATGGAATTTATAATACAGGTCAAATTATAAGGCAGTAGTGTCATTAGATGTCATGCTCACAGCAGAATGGGTTCACCTGTTTTTGATTTGCATTCTTAATTATGTCAAAGTACCACTTGATTCATTGATATTTAGCAGTAGTACATGCTGTGTTTTTGATCCAACTGGTTGTCGTTTATATGCACAACATAGAGGTGTTGCGACATCTTGACTGGATCTTACTGTAAATAGTTTTATATTAAAAAATAAAAAATACATAACACTGCAGTTGTGATACTGTATTAAAGTTCTTGTTCATATTAGCAATTTATGGAGAGACTGTAAGAGAGAGAGCTATTTTGAACATTTTTCAGTCTGTTCAATTACTTATGGAGTGAGTAAGCAATGCCCTGTTTCAGCAAACTATTCCTATGTAAATGTAGCTTGCTTTTCAAATTGATTATCAATTGACTGTTAAAGCTATTTCCTTGTAATTAATGAAACCTTGTGTGACACTGTTTTTAACCAAATTGTTTTTGCAATTTCTTTAAAAGAAGGAAGAGTTTTGAACAGTGAAATGAAAATAGGAACAATAATACCCATTGATGTTATCAGCGGAATGGGGAGGAGGTTCACAGCGTACTACTGCTGCGGTGATGATATTGTTGCAGCATATAATACCTTTGACTTCGAATTTTTATTTAAATTTTTATGGCCATTATTAGCTGTAGGTGACATATTGTTTACACGGAAACATTTCCATTCTGTCACAGTTTTATATTGAGTGTGTATTTCTCCTGCCACTGAAGAAGAGGGAAACAGTACAGGGACAACTGATGGTCACAGTGTTTCACCTCACTTATTTAGACAGTAATGTGAACATCACTGTTTCGCTTTATTATGAAAGTAGAAACAGATTATACATAAACATTTCATACAATGATAATTATGCATCATTTTAATCTCCTCTTCGTTGCTTGCTTGCCTGTATAATGCTACCTTCGTTTTGTCAACACAGTCAGTACAGTGATATGTGTTGTTTTCCCCAAACCCTGTAACATTCACTTGTAGTCAATTGTGGAAATACAAAAATCTCTTTTTAAATGTCAATTTTGTTTGTTCATTGTAGAATCATCGAGCGGAGATAGATGCCCGCTATGGGGTTGCTCAGGTATATTATTAGTCTGGATTGATCTGGCCCACTGACATTAACTTACATGCCTCTGTATAATAACAGCTAGTGTTTTGTTGTACAGACTGCATGAGTTAACAGTCTAGTAACTGAACTCTTCATTTCACTAAAACACTATACATTATGTGACAAACATGAATAATTGTTTAGTAATTGAAGCATGTTAGTGTTGTGTGGCAATTCCAGCTCTGTTCCAGAAATACCTAATCTGTTCTTCAGTTTTTGAAATAACAAATGCTTGAACTTCCGAATGAGACAGCACAGTTTAAAAGCAAAAGTTACTCTGGATGATTATGGCTGTGTTTTTAATGTGTGTTTTTCAACCAGCGTGCCAAAGTATACAGAGATTTTATGTATATTAATGTGATTTTCAAGGTTAGTAGACTTTGTACAAAACCATTGATAATACATTTCATAACATTGCCTTTCCCATCGTCTGAGGTAACAAAATGATTATCACCATCTTGCAGATAACGTAATTAATAGTTGTGGAACTGTTAATTAATAGTTGTGGATCTTTAGTGTGTTAAGTGCTCTTTCATTTTTCTTTTCATCTCAGGGAAACAAAGTGCCCATGACTCTGCAGTCCCAAAGAAATTGATACATTCAGCACTTATTTGTTATATTTCAAGGACCATGGTTCAGGGAGAAAAGATGGAGGAGGAATGTAATGCATATAATAAAACTTGTATATGTGGGATTTAATATCGCAAGAAGTAATTACACTGAGGTGACAGTTGTGGGGTAGCGATATGCAGCTATACAGATGCTGGGGTGTTGCATACACAAGGTATAAAGGGCAGTGCTTTGGTGGATCTGTCATTTGTGCTCAGGTAATTTGTGTGAAAAGGTTTCCGACATGATCATGGCCAAATGATGGGAATTAAGACTTTGAACATGGGATGGTATTTGGAACTAGACACATGGCACATTCCAGTTTGTAAATTGTTCTGAAATTCAATATTCCCAGATCCATAGTGTCAAGAGTGTGCCAACAATACCAAATTTCAGGCATTACCTCTCATCATGGAGAATGCAGTGGCTGGCAGCCTTAACTTGACAGAGAGCAACTGCTTTCATGTAGAGTTGTCATTGCTAAAAGACAAACAACACTGTATGAAATAACCGATGTAGGATGTGCGACGAATGTATCTGTGAGGAGAGTGCGGCGAAATTTCTGATGAGAGTGCATTTGCTTACAGCATGACACTGCCTGCAGTGCCTCTACTGGGTTCGTGACCATATCAGTTGGACTGTAGATGACTATAAAATCGTGGCCTGGTCAGATGAGTCCTGATTTCAGTTGGTAAGAGCTGATGGTAGGATTTGAGCATGGTGCAGACCCCACAAACCTATGGACCCACTTTGTCAACATGGCACTGTGCAAGATGGTGATGGCTCCATAATGACGTGGGCTGTTTTTACATGGAATGAATAGGGACCTCTGGTCCAACTGAACTGACCATTGACTGGAAATGGTTATGTTCGGCTACTTGGAGACCATTTTCAACCATTCGTGGACTTCATGTCCCAAAACAATAATGAAATTTTTATGGATAACAATGTGGTATGTTACCGGGTCAAAATTGCTCATGATTGGCTTGAAGAAGATTCTGAACAGTTAGAGTGAAGAATTTGGCCATCCAGATCACCCATCATGAGTCCCATAGTGCTTAGAGCCATTTGAACCATTTTTGCATATACAGAGTTTCACCTGTCCCTTACATTCAGTACTTTCGTAAAGATATTGTGCCAAAATGTTGAATGTATGGTGTTCTCTGGCTCTCTGTGCCAGATTATTCCTGTGTTGTGATTCCCTCCTGTCTTGTGTACTCTTTGTCTAGAAGAGGTATCTCAGCTATTGAGAGAATGAAGTGACACGGTAGTAACACACTGGAATCACATTCAGAACAATGGTGGTCCAAATCCACATTTGACTATAGAAATCTAAGTTTTCCATGATTCCTTAGACTGCTTAAGATAAATGGTGGTAAGGTTCCATTTAAATGACACAGCTGATTTCTTCATCCTCCATGAATCTAAGCTTGTTTTCACTCCCCTCTCCTTGCCCCCCCCCCTCTCTCTCTCTCTCTCTCTCTCTCTCTCTCTCTCTCTCACCCCCCCCCCCCCCCCTTGGCCCCACCTCTCTCTCCTATTCCCCTCATAAGGTAATACTGCAAAAATTGTACCTATCCAAAATGCAAGTGATGAAAAATTCCAAACCTGGCATTTTTTAAGTTCTGTTGTTTTGTGAGAAGTGCCCCATTGGATATTCTGTAATGCGACTATGAATCATATTGCTAAATGACACAGAGAAATTACATAACTTAATAGTTTTATGCATGTTACCTCACATTGGGGTGTCAAAAAGCAAAGTAAATAAAATGTTTCCTCATGTTTATGAAGAAACCTGAACCCAACTGAAATTTGTAAAGTCAAAAAAATATTGAATGAGCTTTTGAGCGTTCCTATACAACTGCAGAAATCAGCTTGAAAGGATGGCAAGAATTAGCAACTGTGAACAATCTGATTGTCTGTTCCAGAGATCTGTTACAAGAGATTTGCAATTGTGAGACAGTATGTGCTCTTGAGTGCAAGTCATACAGTATCCCTATCTCATAAGAATAGTGGTTGTGTCTGTTAAACCAACTGAATGCTGTAAAGTATAAAATTAAGAATATATGTAAATACAAGATCTTAAACTCCAAAGGTGTTTCATAAGTGTTGGAAATTGCTGCCATTGTGTTCTTGGCAAGCTTAACCTCTTTGCAGAAGGAATTGTTGAAAGTGATATTTTTCAGTTTCCCTTTCCATAATATCATATATGTATTCTCAATCACCGGTTGATGGTATCTCTTTGTCCCAAATTTGCACTTCCAAGTGCCTCCATAAAAAGAAATTGGGTGGATTAAAATCTAATGATCAAGCAGATTATGCTATATGGAGTCCACAAAAAATCCATTGTGAAAGAAAGGACATGCATTTTAAAAGAGTAAGGTCATCTAACAGTCCATATTTAGCTTTTCTGTGGTTTTCCAAAATCACTTAAAATGTGGTGGTTTCTTTGTAAAGAAGGCAGTTAATTTGTTTCAGTGTCCTTGTCCAAAATGAACTTGTAAGTCTGTCTCTAATGGTCTTATCATTGATGGTATATTCAACTGAACCTTCTTTCCCTGTGTATATGATGAATCAGATAAACTTGTAATACCAGTAAATAAGCATCTTGGAAATATGTGAATCATTGTCCTGTTGGTACTATATGTGGCACTATAAGATACCAGTTGATAATGTCACATTATATGGTGACACACTACGTTTTGGTGCCCTTGTATGTCCAAGCTGTGAAGTTTCACTTGTGCCCACTGGTACATGTTATGATAATTCACTATAACATCCCTTATTAAGTGAGCTTCATTTGTGAAAAGGATTGTTCCTGAAAATTGCTGATCTTGCATTTCATAAAGTTTCAGAATTCCAACTGCTGTTGGTAGTACCCAGCCACCAACACTTTTGCATAATATGTGCATAAAAATGTTTTCTATGTATAATTGGAACAACACAACTTTGTTATGTTAGAGACTAAGTGCTGAGAGACAGAATATTGATGCTTTGGTATTCTGCTAGAAGTTTTCAGAGGATAAGAATAATTTGTTGCTGTGTACGCTGGTCATTCCTGATAACTAAATTCTATAGTTCCAACAAATGCACCCTACCCGATCAGGTGGCTGTCCACAAAGTAAATTGCTGATGGGGAAGTACTTAATAGCAAATATTTCTCTCCCACCCAGAAGCCCTTAGGTGACATACATGTTAGTGTATTATGCATTTGTTCGAATTACCACCATTTGTGAACAGCTCTTGGCACAGCATTTAGCAAATGGAGTAAACAGGAGGTTGTTGTTGAAAGGACATCCAAGGAGCATTCTTTTTCAATGTTCACCATGTCTTTCCATATCTTCATATGACACGACAGTATATGTTAGTCACTTCCACCAGTGCCTGTTTCAGAAGGTTTTTTATGGTTTTATAAACTCTGTGATGAAATGGTTTTTGTGCGTAAGTCCCATGATCAGGCTGATGCAATTAAGGACATTAGTGTTTCATCTATGGCTCCTGTTTAATCAATGTTAAGAGAAGGAAAGTTGCTACTCACCATATAGGGAAGATGCTGAGTCACAGATTGTTATGTCTATCTGCGACTCAGCACCTCTGCTATATGGTGAGCAGTAACTTGCCTTCTCATAATATTGTTACATTCCGTCCTCTATTTTCCTTTGTTTGAATGTTGCCTGTTTAATCAAAACATGTACAGTAAGCCCACGAGCAAAGCAACAAGTGAACATTTGAACATTTTCCCTCAGTTATGTCTCAGTTTTTATAAACATGTAGCTGAGGTAGCCCAGTGGGTAGAGCACTAAACTCCGGCCCTGGAGGTCCCTGGTTTAAACTCAAGTAGGGGCACCTTGTTCCAGTACCTCCAGAACAATCCCGGGTCCACTCAGCCTGCTGTCAAAATGAGTATCAGAGATCTTTCCCAGGTGTACGGAATGACTGGGACAAGGTACCATGCTCTCGTAGTGCCATGGCAGATAGGAGGACTGCACTCTACCAGCAGTAAGGCCAATAGTCTAGTGCCAAAGGCTTCACTTTGTATGCACATATATGCAGGTGTTCCAATATTTTGCCTAATTTTCCAATACAGCATGAACTACTGCCAAACCCTATGTGGCTAATGAGTGATAAATGTAATTTGTGACAAAATTGCATGCACCTTTAAATCATTATTCTTACACTGGAGAACAATTTGGTATCTGTCAGTAAGAGAGACATTTTTTATTTCATGGTAGATAAAGAAACTTGTGTTAATTCTCGTTGAAGGTTTTCATTATGCAAGTAAAATTTTTGTCTCGTATAAATAAAATTATGGGGCATGGGGGCTTTTGTATTTGAGTCTGTGAAAACACAGAAGATAGCCCAATACATTTTTGCCGCTTTTGCAAAGCATTGCATTCCAGAAGTGTGAAATGCCCGATTTCAATTGTGGGAGTTCTATGTTATGCGTAATTAATTTTGATAGAAAAAGCTTATTGTGAGTAATTTCTCATTTTTCTAGTTGCCAAAATCATGGGTAGTGCAGTGGATGTTGAAGGAGCCTCTTGTCACCTTAAACAAGAACTGTATACAGTTAATACTTATTTTAATGTGACTCTAAAAATGTTTGTGTGTTCTGTCTTTGAGACAAAATTAGATGAAAAAATTGGCTGGCTACAAACTGCTGCCGTGGTCCTTTGTAGCTAGTTATACCTTGTTCTCATATGCGTATTCTTAGAGGGAAGGTGGCGCGGATGATTCCTTCTGATGCCTGAAACAAAGCTATGGTATGAAGGCATGACCAGTTTCTTTCCTCAATCTTGCCAGAATTGACCTAGGGCACCGATTGTAACGAATTTTAGTTGTTTAAATGTAAAACCATAACAAAGAGTGTCTCGTTGTTAATATCATTTGCCTTGTGATTTTAGAAATGCAAAATTAAGTTTTAAATTTCTATCCTCTGTTCTTTTTTATTTGGGTAATAATGTATTTAAGACTCAGTATGATCACTGCCCTTTCCTTGCTGAGTTAACTAATAAAATGTTGTACATGAGCTTTTATGGAATGTTTGTAACTTTGACTGGTCACAAGATTTTAGTTTTTATTCAACAAGTCATTGCTAACACTGCCTGTGCCTGTTAATTCCAGTTCATGCTGAACAAGCTGCTTTTCCTCCCTGTTTACAGTTAACAAGAGAAACAAAGCAGTTACACACACACACACACACACACACACACACACACACACACAGAGAGAGAGAGAGAGAGAGAGAGAGAGAGAGAGAGAGAGATATATATAGCATAAATGTAAGTGTTCTGCTGATTTTATTCTGCTGTTCGATAGCCACTTTTTACATTTGGCTAAGAAAATCGGTTATTATGGTGATTTGTACCCTTTAGTTATTTTTTATGGCTTATGCAGGTGTACCTCTTTATTTGTTTTGAGAAGTAATCTATAACACCTCCAAACCTAGCAATAAATAAATTGACCTGTAGCATAGACATCTAGTGTTGAGAGAAGCTAACTGCTTAGATAGCGGCAATGTGCTTCAGTCTCATTGGAAAGTCATGCAATGGATGACTATAGAATGTGGTTGTAGTTCGTAGTATTCTGTTATGAGCTCATAGACAGATTAGTAAGTTGCAGTTGTTAACCTTAAGTTATTATGAGAGAATTATTTTAAAGTGCAAATCTTAACAGTTGTTTCTCTATTATTTTGATGTAGACACTTATTTTGTTTTAATATGTTGTTGGTTTGCAAACTGTTTCTTGAAATGTGCTGGCTTTGAATATGAAAATACAAAAATTTATTGCCAGCTTTTATTAAAAACTATATGTGGGGCCAGTTTATTTAGTTTAATTCATAACTGAAGGTTAGAGTGAATAATTAATTATTCAGTGAAGGAAAGCAAATTTGTATACTGAGATTAAAATCTTTTCCAGGAACATCGAACGGAAATAGATGCTCGTGCAGGGACATTTCAAGCTTTTGACTTATTTGGACAACAGCTTTTGCATTCTGGTCATTATGCAAGTGTTGAGATACAAGAAAAATTGGAAAGCATGGCAGAAGCCCGTCAAGAACTTGAAAAGTAAGTGCAGTTGTGAGATTTACAATAGTACTTACCAAGTTTTAAGGTTTGTTTACATGTGAGTGGTGGAAAAGGGAATACAATAAGTTGTTTACTATAAAGCTATGTAGGCATTAAATTAAAGAGAATTGGCCAGGTGTGAGTAGAAGTCTCACTCTGAGGGCTCCATACAAAATTAATTGTGTATGTACACAGTTGATACGGAAATTGAAGATGTTGATAATTTTTGCCTGTTTTCTATCTTCATACTGGAAGATATCAGTCCTGGGGAGTCAAAGACCTTCAAGAGTGTTTTAATTTAAAGTTTGAAGTCACATAACAAATGGTAAAAGTATTGCTTTTGTATGATATAAGAACAAATTAAAACATTTCTGAATTTTTTTCTTTTTTTTCTTCTTTTTTTTTTCTTCTTTTACATATACAGTGAAACATTGCTTCTTGCCAAATTTCATGATTCTAGGCCAACAGGAAATACTGTATATACTCGAACAATCCGTGAACCCTAATTTTGAGGGAGGAAAAATTTTTTGCTTTAATTTGTTTTATTTTTTAAAAAAATTGCTCTGACGTAATGATGTGTTCAAAATTACATATAATATTCAGCAGCATGCAGCTGGCTGGTCGGCGGGCCTGTCATCTGGCCCATTAGCCGGGCAGCCAGGTGGGGAACATTATCCCCGCCAGCTGGGACTCTAGGCCTACCTAAAATAAAAAAAAAAAAAAAAAAAAAAATAATAATAATAATAATAAACAAATGCGAATTACCATGTTTGAGAATGTAATGTTAATAAGTGCAATGAAATATTTTGGTCAATACATGTGCTCCCTTACCTCCCTATTCATCATCACTTTCATTGTCACCACTATCGGGAGAATAATTGTCGTCACCGTCCTCCCATAGTGTGTCGACCTCCGTTCCATCCAATGAATTTGTGATACCACATTTTTTGAAGGATTTTTCCACCAGTGGCTGTGGAATGGAGTCCTATGCACTTTTCACTCACTCACAAATGTGGAACAAATCCGGCTGTTTGATTTTCCACACAGTGTGAACTTGTGGTTTTCATCAGCCATGCATCGTGTGTATTGCTGTTTAAGTGCAGCTTTGAATGACTGATTTATACACGCATGTAGCGATTGCAGGATGGATGTTAAGCCTCCAGGGATAATGGCCAAGTCAATTTTCCTTTTTTATAATTTGTCTTGCACTTCCTTAGTTGTGTCTCCACAGAAGCTCTCCTGGACCAACATGTTACTTACATTCAGTAACATACCAGGACAATGTTGCCAAACATGCATCACGCAATCAATCCACCCTCTCGGATTTACTCTTGCTAATATGCCTTTCACTGATATTTTCAGAGTAGTTCTCCTTTTAAATATCACGTAAGGTGGTAGCTTTCATCCATCGCCAGTTACACACATCATCAACTGTTCACCTTTGCTTCTCACTGCCACCAGTTCGTATCATGATGCTGGATTCTCCTTTCCTGTTCATGGTGTTGTTGAGTGGCATCGCAAAATAAACTGGCATTTGATCCGCATTACCAATGTGCGATAACATATAGGACTGTTTATGTCGCAGATTTATCGCGTAACAATGAAACTGCCCTATTTTTTCCTCATAATCAGCTGGAAACGGTTGAGCGATGTTAGTTTCCCTCTGGAATCCTAATTCATTTCAGTTTAAAAATCTTGATAGCCAGCCCTGGCTAGATTTGAAACTGGTAATGCCTAGTTCTTTGGCTAAAGCCAGTGCTTTAAGTTAGCACATTTCACTCGTCACCGAGCATCCATATTGTCACTTCTCATCTACGTAAGTGCAGAGCCTTTATTCGAGGCCAGGTACTACGTTTTTTGGCCACAATATGCCTTGCAATTATTGTTAGTTTCTTGAAGCCGTGTTTTGTTTTTTTGCCACTCACAAATACAGTTCTACCTCATGTCATACTTTCTTCTCACAGAACAGTTTCCAATGTTCTCGGCTGCTTCAAAAATTTTCAGTTTTTCTTTAGCAGTGCATGAGTGATAATGAGGACTTGTGGCCATAATTAACACGTTTGAAGGCATTAATATTTCACTTCTAACGTGCTATTGACGCATCACAGACTGAGGCCTCAATAATGCAATAATGGGATCTATTGTTGGAGGTGGAGCAGTACCAACCATATGTCGAATAATGTGCGCACCACAGTTTTTAGCCCTTAAGTTTGGGAAAAAACATACATGGATTATTCAAGTATATACGGTACTCTATAGGTTTTGATGAGGGAGGTTGTGAGTATTAAAATATGTGGCATTTATGTCTATATCTTATGACCACGTTGACTTAGAAGCTTCACTTTTTTACTTCACCAATGGACTGCAGACCTTAATGTGTGGCATAAATTTCAACTCAATACATCTACCAGTTCCTCAGAAAAAGAGTTCCAAACTGTCAGATGGACAGACAGACAGACAGACAGACAAGACAAGAATGTGCTTCTATAAGGGTTCCATTTTTACCGATTGTGGTACGCGACCCTGAAAATGATATCAGTGTGAGCACCAGACTTTGAAAGCTACATAATGTATATTTTTAGCTGAAGCTAAGTGTATATATTAAGGAAAATACAGGTACTGATAATCTGAATACATATCAACAGTGAAGTCGCCAAGTTCATATGGGAATCAAAGTGGAAATGTTGTAAAAATTAAAATATTCAGAAGAACTGTAGCGCTATTATTTATTACCACTCACTTAATGTTTTGTAGTTTTAAGAGTTTGTGACTTGACTTTTAGTGACTTGTGCATAAAAATTCATGCCATCACAATCACAGCGAGGCTCGTGTAAGTCTTTGTAAATTATCTTTCCTGGCAATTACAGTAACATCATGTAAAATAAGCAGATACAGTAGTTGAACAAGGTATGATTTCAAGGGGTCATAACTCTTTTAACAAACAGTTTCCCAAGGTATGTCTGAAGGATATTTTTTCATTATCTGTTAGATTATATTTTGAGCTTATTCTTCACTTAGTGTCAAATACTCATTGCAAGAAAATGTTCTAGAAATCGCCAAATGTAGATTTAATCGTAAAAAGGCAACAATTTTGCTGTCACTAAGGTCTAGTTAGACTGAAGAGTCTGGGGATGCCTAATGGCCAGGTAGTAAAATGATGAATAAGAAATGATAAATGTGTGCATGCTGCAACTGAAACTGTGGATTTTGGCATGAAGAGGAAGCTTGCCAGTGAAAACTGCAGGGCAGCCAAAGTCTTCTCAAGCTACTGCTAGATTTTTCTTTTTTCTTTGATTAACATTTATTGAAATTTATGTAGGGAAGGCCAACTTCTGAGTAAATTACACAAATTTTGATGAAATACTAACAAATAAGTCACGTGATAGTTATTAACACAGTATTGATGCATTTCAGGGCTTGGATTGCACGACGAATGCAACTTGATCAGTGTTTAGAATTGCAGCTGTTCTATAGAGATTGCGAACAGGCTGAAAACTGGATGTCAGCTAGGGAAGCATTTCTTGCTGCAGAAGAAGTTGATTCAAAGGGAGATAATGTCGAAGCTCTCATCAAAAAACATGAAGATTTTGACAAAGCCATAAATGCTCATGTAAGTATTTTGTTGGAGTAAGAACAGAAGTCATCATTCTTTAATCCTCATAGTCACTTACTGTCCACCCCCTTGTAAAAAGTGAAGTGGCACATTGCCTAAGACATGGGAGGACCAAGGTTCAAATATAAACCAGCCTTCCTGATTTGTGTCTTGTGTGAGTTCGACGAATCACTTGTGGCAAATGCTGGTGTGATTCCTTAAACAAGAGGCATTTCCGATTTCTTGATCTTTCCTTTTCCAAGCTGAGGCTTATCCCCATTGTGAATAGGATGTTAATCTCTAATAGTCCTTCCTTCCTTCCTTTCTTCCTTGGTTACTTGTCCAATATAATAGTTTACTTTTAAAAACAAGACAGTGTATACTATTCTTAGGAGCCAGTGTTGCTATTACTGTTAGATCTTTGCTTTATTATTAATACCAACTCTGTCCACTTGATTCAAAGGCAATCTTCTCTTGACAAGTTCGTGGTAATATACTTCTTTTCTCCTTTAGATAGCTAATTATTTCACAATTGCACTTAACGGGAATTGTCAAGTGACAAGGAAGTATTAGATTATACCCAAGAAAACATCTTTGTCTCTGTTTTATAAACAATGTAACTCTAGAAAATGGGCCTAGAATCTGAATCCTGCATAATTTAAAAATTATGGACAAAGAAAGGAAGGATCACCAGTAACGAGAGATGAAAGGGACAAAAGTTTGTGACTCATAGATAAAAGTGTGTTTTCTTGTGTTAGCTAGTTAGTAACATTTTCCATGGATCATTTCCCATGATAGGTGGTAATGATGTGGAACGAGTCATTATATATTTGTACCACAAATTAATTTGTATATACGGTTACATTCTGAACTTTTTTTTTACAAAAAGAAAAAAAATATATATACAGATGTGAGTTAGTAATTCCTACCTACCACGTTTTACACATTACAATAACAGAAATTCTTCCATGGAATAGGAGCTGTCAAGGAGAAACCTCCTCAGTTTGTTACCAAATTTTATTTTGCTGTCTGTCAGACATTTTATATCACTGGATAAATGATCAAAATTTTTTGTTGCAGCCTTCTGCACCCTTTTTGTGCTAATGACAACCTTAATGTGAAGTAATGAATGTCATTTTTCCATGTGGTATTGTAATTAGACACCTCATTGTTCCTCGTGAACTGTAGTGGATTATTTACAACAAACTTCATGAGGGAATAAATATACTGTGAAGCAGTAGTCAGAATGCCCAACTCCTTAAACAGACGTCTACAAGATGATTGGTCAGTGTACATCACGAACTATTCTCACAGTGCATGTGTCTGCAATGAAGACCTTCTTTCTTAAAGATGAGCTACCCCAGAACATTATTCCATATGACATTCATGTACATCTATCTGCATCTACATGGATACTCGGCAACTCATATTTAAGTGCCTGGCAGAGGGTTCATCGAACCACCTTCACAATTCTCCATTATTCCAATCTCGTATATTGCGCGGAAAGAATGAACACCTATATCATTCTGTACGAGCTCTGATTTCCCGTATTTTATCTTGGTGATCGTTCCTCCCTATGTAGGTTGGTGTCAACAAAATATTTTCGCATTCGGAGGAGAAAGTTGGTGATCGGAATTTCGTTAGAAGATTCCGTCGCAGTAAAAAATGCCCTTCTTTCAATGATGTCCAGCCCAAATCCTGTATTGTTTCTGTGACACACTCTTCCATATTTCGCGATAATACAAAATGAGCTGCCTTTCTTTGAACTTATTCGATGTATTCCGTCAGTCCTATCTGGTAAGGATCCCACACCGCGCAACAGTATTCTAAAAGAGGACGGACAAGCGTAGTGTAGGCAGTCTCCTTAGTAGGTCTGTTACATTTTCTAAGTGTCCTGCCAATAAAATGCAGTCTTTGGTTAACTTTCCCCACAACATTTTCTGTGTGTTCCTTCCAATTTAAGTTGTTCGTAATTGTAACGCCTAGGTATTTAGTTGAATTTACGGCTTTTAGATTAGACTGATTTATCGTGTAACCAAAGTTTAACGGGTTCCTTTTAGTACTCATGTGGATGACCTCACACTTCTCGTTATTTAGGGTCAACTGTCACTTTTCGCACCATTCAGATGTCTTTTCTTAATCGTTTTGCAGTTTGTTTTGATCTTCTGATGACTTTATTAGTTGATAAACGACAGCGTCATCTGCAAACAGAGTGTGAGTTAGTTGGATTACTGAAAGCCATTGCAAGTTTTCCTTCATTAGAAATCCAAAAGCAAATGGTGTGTGTATAAAGTCAAGTCATTGTTGGAAGATGTATGGAAAAGTGCTGCATGTATGCTACATTAACCCATTAACCACTACGCCATCTGGACACTGCATGCTGGTGAGCAACAGAAGGGGAAAAAGTTCTAAAAATTAACTATTTACAACTAGAGAGAAAATAGTTACAATCAGAAAATTTAACTAAAGAGATCAGCCACAAGAAGTGACATGGGGAGTAAAAGAAGAAAATGTACAAATTTAGAAAGTGTAGAGAAAGAGAGGAGGAACCATGGGAAAGGAGGCAAAAGATAAAAAAGAATGGGAAAGCTATGAAGTTAGGAGTGAAAGTGCATATGTTTTGCAGGGGATGGGGAAGTTACCCACTCACATTGTAACTGGGTCAGTGTCTTCAGTTTTATTTGTGTTGGGCAATAGGGCTGTAAGAAAAAAGGCAGGAATTGGACAAGAATTGAATGTTGAAGCAATCAGTGTGTATTAAGCATAGGGGCACGAGCCAAATATTCTGTATGTGAAGTTCTGAAGTTTTGGAGTGATTATTGTGTAAAGAACTGTAGCTTCACATTGCCAAAACAATTCTTATTTATTGATCCTTAAGATGAGAAACTTGCTAGAATAGTTACCTCAGCATTGTACCTGTACCTTCTCATCACTCTCTGTTAATGTCTGATACTGAGATGGTGTATATTATTATTATTATTATTATTATTATTATTATTATTATTATTATTATTATTATTCCAACTGAGGTGACACAGTGGTTAGCACACTGGACTCACATTCAGGAGGATGATGGTTCAAGCCTGTGTCTGGCCATCGTGATTTAGGTTTTCCACGGTTTTCCTAAATTGCTTCAGGCAAATGCCAGGATGGTTCCATTGAAAGTGTACAGTGGATTTCTTTCCATATACTTTCCTAACCCGGGCTTATGCACTGTCTCTAATGACCTTGTTATCAGTGACGTTAAACACTAATCTCCTCGTCTCTCCTTAGTTCACATTTTTTACTCTTCAGCAAAGTATAAACTGATTCATTCAATGCGCAATTAACTTCTGTTGCGCAATTAACTTCTGGGGGCTTTGAGTCCCATGTGTGTGTGGATGTTGATTTTTGTTCTTTAGAACCTTGGTTCTCCTCTTTTGGTTCTTGATTGACAAATCCTTGTCATTAAAACTACCCTCCCATTTTCTTTCCCCCTTTCTCCTTATCTGAACAAATAGAAATAAAGGTTTTGGTTGCAAAAGTTTTGCTGTTTCGCTGTAATGGTCCTTTACCATGTGGTATGTTCTTTTGATGAACACAAAAATTGAAGAGTGGTAATGGAAACTATTCTAAGCGTCATTTTTCACAAAATGCGTTTTCAGTGCTGTTGTGTTCTAGGTACACTCTTACATCTTCCTAGACTTGTTCCAAGTCTCAAATCATGAAGAAAATGTTTCAAATGTTCATTATTAGTTGGCACATTGTCTTTGTTCCAAGCAGTGCTTCTCAATGGATTTCCAAATACTGTGGGACACGATCTCCTCCATTTATTTTGGGATGGTTTGAAGAGTTAAAACACAAGTTTCTAGTGAGTGGGCACAGCTTTTTGAGCTGAGATTTTGCAGTTACAAAGAAATGAAAATAGATAAGCAAGGGCTTTGTTCCACGAGAGTTACACAAGGTTGTTGGCTCAGTTCAAGTTGTGATCCATTCCATGTACTTCCAGTGCACACAACCAACTACTTTGATTTTAAAGTTGTTGCTGAAACATAGCTGTCCATTCAGACGTGTAAGATCTCTAAATGCAGTAAGACTCGTCCATCTCCAGTAGCTATATATAAATTCTTATTCAGAAACAGAAGAATGGGAAAATGTTAATGTATTCAAAAGAGGAAAGAACGTGGCATAACATACCATGCTTCATCTACAAAACAAAAAAGGCTGTTGATGATGCCATTTCTTCAACAACTGCACAGGTAGTTTTACTGTAAAACTTTTCTACATCTAATTACAAGAATGGAGTTGTGTAAGATGAAGTCAGTACTAAGTTTTTTCCTTTATTTTAATTTTATTATTTTCTTGTATGAAATTTAATAGAACTGAGAAATGATACATTGCACCATGTCAAGAACAGTGACACCACTCAAAAATAGCCGGCCGGTGTGGCCGTGCGGCTCTAGGCGCTTCAGTCTGGAACCGGGTGACCGCTACGGTCGCAGGTTCGAATCCTGCCTCGGGCATGGATGTGTGTGATGTCCTTAGGTTAGTTAGGTTTAAGTAGTTCTAAGTTCTAGAGGACTGATGACCACAGATGTTAAGTCCCATAGTGCTCAGAGCCATTTGAACCACTCAAAAATCCAGTAATTGAGAAAACTTGACTTGAAAAGGATTAATTTTATGATTTTTTTTTTTTTAACTTGTCACTTTTCTTGCTGCGGTATGATATGTGAACAACAGTAGTTAAAATACTGCTGCTATATTTTTTTTTACTTGTGTTGTCACAAATAAAAATAGTGCTTCTATGTTAATGACACTTCAAGCAAAAACTTTCGTATTGGTGCTTAGAACCATTCAGTTTCCCATTATGACACTTAGGATGTTCCAGGTAAGTTGCCCCCCCCCCCCCCCCCCCCCCCTCTTTCCACTCTTCAATTTTATGAAATTTTGATCAAAATATTCAACTTGTGTTCTTGGTTTCCTCCTATAGGAATATTGATAATCTTACATTTAGATGAAGTACAGATTTTTAATGTCATTAGTGCTACATGGGAGGTATGTACTTTCAGTACATAGTATTTATCTGATAGTGTCCTCCAAAGGATACTTTGTCTTTCTCAGAAAAAATTTGCATATATGTGCTGGTCTGGAATTTTCCGACTAGAATGTCTACCCATGTTTCTGTCTTGGGGCAGTGGACAGGAGTCATGCTTTGATTGTGATCCAGAGTAATATGTGTCATTTTTCTTTGGGTTGCAGGAAGAAAAGATTGCAGCACTTCAGACATTGGCTGACCAGTTAATTGGTGCTGATCATTACGCTTCTAAACAAATTGATGAGAAGCGCTGTCAGGTGCTTGACAGGTGGCGTCACTTGAAAGAAGCTTTGATTGAAAAACGCTCACGCTTAGGCGAATCACAGACTCTGCAACAGTTCAGGTAGGGAAGTGATGCCTTACTAATAACTTATCATTTAAGATACCTCCTCCACCCTGATCTCGTTTGTTACAAATTATAATTTTTGTGTTTAGCCGTGATGCAGATGAAATGGAGAACTGGATTGCAGAGAAGCTGCAACTAGCTACAGAAGAAAGTTACAAGGACCCTGCCAACATACAGTCAAAGCACCAGAAACACCAAGCTTTTGAAGCAGAACTTGCTGCTAATGCTGACAGAATCCAGAGTGTAATTGCCATGGGTCAGAATCTCATAGACAAGCATCAGTGTGCAGGATCTGAAGAAGCAGTACAGGTATGTTTTTACATTTGTCTCTGAAGTTGATCAGGAAAGTAGAACCCATGTTATAAATTTCCAGGATCAGGGTGAATGGAAGTGTAATGCAGATTTTTAGTTTTTTGTATAGTCTTTTCTGTGTACTGAGTACCCATCATGAAGGTATACATCTGTCAGAATCTAATGCTGCATTTTACAATATTAATTTCATAATAATGTCATTCATTTAAGTTATCTTTCTGTGAGAAATTTTCTGTACCATACATTCATCCTGTCCACCTTATCTGAGTAGACACTTCCTACTAGTTGACCTGCAGCACCACACACATTCAAAAGCTGAACAAGTGTGTTCAGTGCCTTGTTTTGTGCCTACACACTGTCCAGCATGTTGTAGGATGAATGGTTCCCACTTTTTGTAAAAGTTTAGGTTGTATGATATAGTAGACAAGCTCAGCTATAAAATGGTTTTCATGTCCAGTTGCTTTCAAATGTAATGTTTGTTTTCATAAAAATCTGTAATTTGGCTTTTCTAATAAAGGCAGAATTTTCCTCTTATTCAGTATAGTACAGTGCTTTTAACAGATTTATAAATAGTCCCAAAATTTTAAAGTGTGTAGGAGTAATTGTATATGTATGCTTACAGGCCAGGCTTGCATCTATAGCAGATCAGTGGGAGTACTTGACCCAGAAAACAACAGAGAAAACAGTGAAGCTGAAGGAAGCCAACAAACAGCGAACATATATTGCTGCTGTGAAAGATCTTGATTTCTGGTTAGGAGAAGTAGAATCACTTTTGACATCTGAGGACTCAGGAAAAGACCTTGCATCTGTGCAGAATCTGATAAAGAAGCACCAGCTTGTTGAGGCTGATATACAGGCACATGAAGATCGCATTAAAGGTGAGTGCAAAAAAGTTATGTTGATAGGTAAATTGTGTCTTTTATTTCTTAGACTCATTGAACCTCCTTTGTTACAGACATGAATGCACAAGCTGATTCACTAATTGAGAGTGGTCAGTTTGATACAGCAAGTATTCAAGAGAAACGACAATCAATAAATGAACGCTATGAACGTATAAAGAATCTTGCAGCTCATCGTCAGGCTAGATTGAATGAAGCGAATACGCTCCATCAGTTCTTCAGGGATATTGCAGATGAAGAATCGTGGATAAAGTAAGTCATACTTACCTTTCCTTGAATGTTGCTTGAGGATGGTTTAGAACTTAGTAGTTGAGTATTGATTCCACTATTTGTACAGACCAGTAAAAAACATCAAAACTCATAGTAAATTATGCCAAGGTTTACACACATTATTTTTTTCTGTGTTTTTGCTATACATTGTCCATTGATGTAGATAGCTACAGCAATAGCTCTAAAGTAACATAACAATATTACAGTATGAAGATTTGAAACATTCACCAAGTTAAATGCAGAAAATATTATAATATTAATTTTCATTATGTTAATTTGTTTTGTGATGGCATTGCTCCTGAGTTAGTTAAATATATGTAGTAATAGCTTGGACTTCCCAATCACCTACACTCCCACTAGCTCAGCTGCATTTGACAGAACTGTAGTATCCTTCATACTTAGCACAGTTAAGCATGATGTAAATTGCGGAGTATCTTGAAAAAAGTGTTAGTTTACTCATGAAGATGGCTGAATGTTTGGCATTTGAAATATTGTGGCTAGACATCGGATGTAATCAGGCTGCAATCACAAAAAATTAATGAAATAAATGCTAATTGTTAGTATTCTTAACTTTTCTGAAGAAACAATTCTTTTTTTAGCATACAGTGAAAATCTCTAGAAAGCAAATTTGGCCCCCCCCCCCCCCTCTCTCTCTCTCTCTCTCTCTCTCTCTCTCTCTCTCTCTCTCTCTCTCTCTCTCTCCCCCTCCCCCTCTCTCCCTCCCTCCCTCCCCTCCTACCTTCCTTCCTTCCTTCCTTCCTTCCTCCCTCCCTCCCTCCCGCCAGCGACAGGTTGTTACTCTGTAAATTGTACCATGTTACTGTATTGTACTTGAAAGTGTTTCTTAATGTATATTGGGAAACAGTTGACTGTCGTATTTTGTTCCCGTTTGCATTATTGCAAATTATGTTCGTTGTGTTGTCCTACATTTTTTTCTGTTGAGTATCACACACAGTAGAATGAGACTGAAAGTTTCTTCTTGTCATTGGAAGGAAAAAAAAATCACGTCTTTGAAACGTGTAATGATGGTAGCTACCAAACTACGCTGCTATTCATTAACAATTGTTACATTTAGTGACAGTGAAATTGCTTTTACGCAACAGTTGTGTTGTTTAAAGTTCTTTCAATAATTAGTTTTGCTTTTATGTTTCCTTTCATTCCTTACAAAATGTACCTGAATAATATTTTTGGAAATGTAGGAGAATATTCACCTGTACACAAGTTCTGCAGTGTGCTTACTCCTGAAGTCATTTTAATTCAAGTCTTATTTTTCTTAACTTGCTATTTATTTCCATTGTCAATTATGTGTACAATATTTGGACATTGCAGTGCTTATTTTTGTTCACAGTTACATTTGTGTATTCCCAAAGGCTTCAGGTTGTTTGTGCAGGGTTTTCTAATTTTTCTTGGAATTAAAATTTATTGACAAAAGGCTCTGATGCAAGCTAAACTGACTACTATCAATTTATGTAAAGAGTACACAACATTTTGCATCAGTGAATATGTCTGTTTTGTTTTTAAACTTGGGTTTTATCCATAACAATGATTTTTATTGAAGAAGCGTATATGTGATAATGTTCTACTTAGACTTCACAGGGTTGAGACCACGTAAGTACACTATAAATTTGATTTCAGCACTTGTGGTGACTTGGATAATTCTCCAACATACTTTGCTCTTTTTGTGTTTATTCATTCTCAGATGTCAAGTTTGTTAAAATCCACGGGGGGTAATAGACTTAGAAACAAGACTTACAAATATAATTTAGGAGTGCTTCCAGTACAGTAGAGGCATTGAGTTGTCAGCAGCACAGAGCTTTTACTATTCAGTGAGCTGTTTACCTTTACTCCAAAATTATTTACATCCTGCCAGAATTTTTCATTACCAGAATTATACATTTAAGTAGTTAGTTTCATACAAATGATCGAAAATGTAAATTGCTTATAGATATTTACAATGGATCTTTTATACAATAGAAGATTTTGAAATCTTATGTTATCTTGTTTGCAGAGAGAAGAAATTGCTTGTTGGATCTGATGACTATGGCCGCGATTTGACAGGTGTTCAGAACCTGAAAAAGAAGCACAAGAGATTGGAGACTGAACTTGCATCACATGAACCAGCCATTCAGGCCGTTCAGGAAGCTGGAGAGAAGTTAATGGATGTCTCAAATTTGGGTGTTCCAGAAATTGAACAGGTAAGAATATGGCAGTGCAAGCAATTTAACAGCCAAAAGTAGTCGTCATATGTCAGTGCTAAAGAGACAAAATGCTTAAGTTTCACATTTATATAAAAATGCTATCTGTAAAACAAAGAAATGACGCACTGTAATTTTGTGAAATTCATCTAGTGAAGGATGGTACTTTGGATAGACATAATGATGTCGCATATGCCGAAACAAGCTTGTTGTGAACTTGCGTAATCAGCAAGAAATAAACAGTTTTCACTTAATTTTGCCTAAAGTATAAAGATGATGTCATAATATGACATTACACAAACTGCGGGCCCAGCAGATAATAATTTAGATCATTAGTAGAGTAAAATACATAAAGCAATTGCATGTTGTTGTTGGTCCAAGTTAGATTTTTCAAACAGGGATGTCAGTGATGCAAAAAGTCTGTTTACAACATCTAAAATTTGATCCCCAAAAATCCAAAATTTTTCTATTTGCTTCAGGTGTGCTTTCACATTTAAGATAACAAAACATTTTGCTAGTAATTACTATTGATGTCAGTTGGTCTATAATGTTCAAAAATTTTGTATAACAATTAAGTTGACTTCGAAATCCAAATAAGCATAAATACATGAATTTTAACCTCGGTATGAGAAAACACAACCAATTATCTCATAAACGACGTATTGAGCAAGTTAGAAATCTTAATTACAATGTTTGTCACCATTTTGATGTCCCTCTCTGATTCTGATTGATTTCTCTACGTAGTGAGAGCTTGTCTTTCATCGTACTGTTATTTATATTCAATCCAAAACTGTTGTAGTTTTAGAATAGATTGTCACCATGCAGTTACACCTATTGGACAAGAGCTTCACAAAACAGATACTCCTTCCATTTGTTACCTATTTATAGTGTTTTAAACTATAGCATTATTGATACACAGCAGGAGGGGGGGGGGTCAAAAATATAGAAACACCGAAAATGCAATATATGAATCCATGTTTCGTGGTGATAAACACTGAACTCTCACTAATTCGGCCCTTAGTAGTCCAGCCTCTCAGTAATTTGGCCCACATGCAATAGTCGGTGAAGCAGAAATGACGCACACAACAATGAGTTGAGTTGTTACGTGCAACAGTGTTTTTAGTTAAGAGGAGGAGGAATTTATCAGGAATATGTTGCTAAGTGAATAAATGAGGAAAACTGCAAGATAGATCAAATTTTAACAAATGAAAGAATCAAAAGTATGCAGAATATTAGTGATGAAAGTCATGGAGAGGACATAGGAAGAGAGAGCAAGATGATGTCTCACACTGCTGGACTTAAGCTGAAAGATATCTTCCTGGAGTACATTATGCAACAGCCAGATAATGCAGTACTGATTTAATGATTGTAAAGACATTGCGTGCCAGCATCGCATATCATCATTGCAACAACTAAAAAGTCGGGATGTGTTTTGTAGAGATTGATACTACTGTATATGCAAACACTCGAGAACAAAGTTTTCTACGAAAATGAATATACTTTGGATTTAATATAGTATAGTCCCTATATGCTTAAACTAAATTTCAGACACTTTCAGTAATCTATCACTTCCACTGATCCAGCACCCGTATTTGCAAGGAATGGCCGGATTAGCGAGAGTCTAGTGTATACAGGTAAAATTCTCTCCCGCTTTCAGGTGCCTCAAGTGGTTTGAAATCCACAAGCTTGTGTCATGGAGGAGGGGATATGGTGGATAGCTTTGATGTGGTGTCCTTATTCAGGTGCGTTCCCATCAAAGATCTTGTAGATCTGCTCTCCCAGTTATTTGACGATAGTGTTGTGGATTTATTTAAACACACTCCAATGTCATTGTAATTTTTGTATGGTGGACAATATTTTAACCAGACAGACAGCATTGTGATGGGAATCCCATTAGTTCCATTTATAGCCAATCTGTTTGTGGAGCACTTTAAGGACATAGTTTGTGGAGCACTTTAAGGACATACCCTGGACATGGCTCCTACAATACGTAGCTGCTTTTATCCTTATGTAGGCAACATGTTCACTGTGTGGTCTCATGGGTGTGAAAAGCTGCGAGAATTCTTGGAACATATTAACAACTTTCTTGACAACATCAAGTTCACATTGGAGGTAGAGACGGATAGTGTCTTACCATTCCTTTACGTTCTTGTCTGCCATAATGCAGATGGGTGTCTCAACCAGTGTTGACTAGAAACCCACCCATATAGACCTATACCTGCCCACTACCAGCTGCTGCCACCCTTCGCAGAACAGTTCTGTTCTGAGGGCCTTGAAGCATTGAGCAGAAGCTGTTCGACACTGAAAGTCTACCAAACAAACTTAGCTACTTTCATAAAGTATTCATGGAAAACGGCTATCAGTGTCAGATTTTGCAAGCCATCTTTGCCAAGAAACTTAATGGTAGACCCCCTCAGGAGTACATGAAGTAGCTTGCATTTTCGTCATTCTGTGGCTCAGTAGTAGGAAAGATAGCCAGCTCGTAAAAAGGCATAAAATCAATTCGATCTTCAGGGCACCTGCAAAAGTCAACAGCTCATGAGGTCTGTGAAAGACATGTAGGTCTTAGAACACTAAGCGTATGTAAAATACCATGTGGGTGTGGACAGTTTTTTGTTGGGCAAACTGTGCATACTATTGAACAGTGCTGTCTGCCTATGGTATCCTTCGAAATCAATGGTAGTAGAACATGCCCTAGTAAATGGACCCTGTACTTCATTGGATGAGACATGTTAGTGCATGGACCAATAATTTTTGAGATAGTATCATAAAAGAACCAGTCAAGACAGAAAGTTGTGACAACACCCTTAGTAAAGATGGCAGCATGTAGCTAAGCACAGCTTGGAACTCGGCCATCAGAAGGTTGAAGCAGGTATGGCAGGTCCACAGTGAAAGCATTGCGTCATATGGTGCTGGAGCAAGCATCAATGACATCACTGAAGGTAGCATGGCTATAATCTTAAAACCGTTGCCACTTGACAATGTCTGAGGAGCACTCAGCTCGTGGATTTTAAATCACTTGACGAGGCTGGAAGCCTGAGAGAATTTTCTTACCAAATTACCTAATCTCATGTAGGAAACACGTTGGCATTCAAAGCAGGTCCAGTCATTTCAGAATGGATAAATACCAGTACTGTATAGTTTTCAAGGGTATCTTACACGATTTAACCTGCCGAGTAGTGAAAAGTTCAGGCAGTATTGATGGAATTGGATAGCGATCATGCGCTCTTGTCTCCGAAGTAGACTACAAAGGCTCAAGAATATTGAGGTCTGATGACTGGTGGCCAAAGGAAATGGAGCAATTCATCCTCGTGCTCACAAAGCCAATCCTGGATGATGTGAGCTGTGTGAACAGAAGCCTTGTCTTCTTCGAACACAGCATCAGCATTAGGAAACAAACATTGGAGCATGGGATGGGGCTGATCAGCCATAATGATAGTAATGCAACATTTTAGAGTAATTATTGGGTCCATGGAATACCATAATATGGCTGCCCAAATCATCATTTAACCCCCGCTGTGTTTTGCTCTTGGGATTTAAACTCTGCCAGAAGTTGGAAACTGCGTGAAACAGGACTCACCTGACGAAATTACTGTCTTCCATTGCTCGATAGTCAGGTTTTATGGCTTGCACACCACATTTTACTGTCACCAGCATTTGTATCACTGGTGTGTGGTTTTGGAATTCCAGCTCGCACTGAAATTCCTTATTTATAGAGCTGCCTTCATATTGTTTTTGGTGCTAACATGGTTTGCAAGTGCGACGGTCAGTTCTGCAGTAACTTTTGCAACTGGCATCCCCTTATTTCTTGTCACAATCCTCTTCAGTGATAGTCTGTTAAGATCACTCAACATACAATTTTGTCCATGTTGGGACTTAACAGATCGTGTTTTTCCACTTTCCCTGTATGTGGTATAAATCTTCCCTTGAATCACGAAACACTTTCGGTTACCTTGGTTACGGAAGCACCCACCGTATGAGCAGCTACAATTTGTCCACATTTAAATTCACTACACTCAGACATAATGCACTTAACAACTACGCAGAACATTGATCTGACCACAACTGACACTTGGAAAATATTGAGGACATCTCACAGGTGCCGTTCATGGTCAAATACAACAGTGTAATCTACAGCCTTGGCTAGCAGCTGCATTTATGTTCAGTGTTTCCATATTTTTGTCCAACTCATGTATATGTAAAATTTACTTTTTGTGAGAGTGCTTAAAATCAGTTTCATAAATATGCCACAAAAGATTTAATACTCAGAGGATATAATTTAGTTTTATGTTGTTTAGCAATGTGTTGTACATCAACAGCAAATAATTGTGATTTTCAGCGCCTCAAGCTCCTTAATCAGGCATGGGCAGAGCTTAAGCAGATGGCAGCTACTCGTGGTCAGAAGCTGGATGAGTCCCTTACATATCAGCAGTTCTTGGCAAAAGTGGAAGAAGAAGAAGCTTGGATAAGGTACTAGTTACTAAGATATCTGCTTGACACTCAATTATTTTTATTTATATACTATTAAAGTGAATGAGAAAGCCAATGTTTCTTCCTCAGTCGATCAAAATACTAACTTCCCAAGAACAAACCACAAGCAGAGTCCCCATACTCATTACCAGTGCAGCTTAGTTTGATTTGGAAATGTGATTTCAACTGAATAAATTAAAAAAATTATTTCTGACATAAAATTTATACTTATTTAATAAACTGAAAATTAAACATTCCAGTGAGAAGCAACAACTCTTGGGAGTAGAAGATTATGGTGATACAATGGCTGCAGTTCAAGGCCTTCTAAAGAAACATGATGCTTTTGAAACAGACTTTGCTGCACATGGAGATCGTTGTGCAGATATCTGTGCTGCTGGTCAAAAGTTAATCGCAGACAACAATCATCACATGGAAAGCATTGCCCAGCGTTGTCAACAGCTACAGGTATATACTGTACAGCACATTTGCATTAGGAAAGTGTAATATAAATTGTTATCAACTGAAAGTGCTACATCTGTACTGTGGAGGCCACTGTTTAGAGCATGGTGGAGGATACTTAAACCCAGTAATAGTGACTTTCTGTTGTATTCCATTCATCTGTTGAGTTAAATGATAGTCTTGGTCGGTTCCTTAATCTCTTATCTTATTCTCATTGCCCCTTTCACAGAATTAACAAAAGATTCCATAGAATTGTCTTTCTTGAATCCCAGTCCTCTACATTTGTTCAACAGTATTTCACAAGAACATTGTCGTCTTTCTACCATATTACCATTCAAGTTTCATGAGCATCTCAGTTACTGTTTTGTGCAGGCTGTACTGACCTGTTAAAACTTCACAGGATGTGTATGAATTTATTTGGTATTTTCTATCATGCCTACATGATAACTCTTATCATAAATGAATGTATTCAGCAATAGATCACATTTCTTGTATATGGTTTCTTCCATATATGCACTACAGTTTCCAAGAACTGTAACTACGAATTGTTCCATTCCTCTCACCTATTAACGATATCATGTTTGCCCATTTTAAAATACTCGGATACAATTGAGTCTTGTTTTTTGTTGTGGACATTATCTTGCATTTACAGACAGCTGCCCTTCATTACAGTAAGTGGTGAGACTACATACTCTGTATGGAAAAGAAGATCCAAGGCAGCTGGCAGTGTTGTTGCCAGCTTTCAAGTGTGGAGGTCAAACTACTGCTGTCTGTATTGCCTGAAAGCCAGAATCACCTAGAGCTATGGCAACACTTGAGGCATTGCCATCATAACATAAATAAAATCTTTTATATGATGTGTGTGAAGCAGCTGTATAAAACCTACATCAACTGTGAGGGATCTCCTGTTGCTGTTTGGACTATAGTCGTTTTGCTTTTCACTCTTGTAGAAATGATTTCCTCTAGAGTTTCCATCATGGAAGACTATTTAGTTTCATCACCTGCCTCGAGATGACTGGGTGTTTGTGTTGTCTTTATCATTTCATAATCATTCATGAAAATGGCGAGATGGACTGAGCAGAGGTTGGGAATTTGCACGGGAGCTGATAACCGTGCAGTTGAGCACCCCACAAACCAAACATCATCATTAACATCATATTTAGTTTCATTAATGCAAAAAATTTTCAAGTCAGTCCTATATTTGTGAGCAAAAGCAGTGGGAGCACATTTCAGTAAACAGTTGACAGGTTGATACAGCAGTCAACACATTTTTGGGATTGAACGAAAACAGAATCTATCTGTTGAGCTGCACATACAATTTGCAAGACATTTTGTGTGAAAAAAAAGAGCTGTTGTTCATAAGGACAGTTTTTCCTGAACCCATGTTGATTCAGTGTGATGTCTTTTCTTGAGGAATGTCATACTGTTACAGTTCAGGATATGCCTTAAGGACCCACAGAACATTTGTACATTGAGGTGGCTATACAAATGCATGGCAATATGAATTAACAAAATAGTCATGATCTTTTGGTTGAGGCTCCTTGACAATTGTCAAATTTAACTTGCAAGGTGATTTTTCAATTATATTAATTTTGGTTGCATCTTGTATTATGCAATCCCAGGAACTGTTTGTCTGTGTAGTAACATAGATGCCATCAAATGTGGTTTTATGCACATGTGAAATCACGTTTGCCAAGACTGATGTCTTGGCACGTTTGCCAAGACTGATCTCTTGGTGTACTGTAGGTGTAATGTAAACACCTTTCTTGTTCCACCTGACATTGTGTGTTTGCCCAGTGCCATAGTAGCCACCCTCAAAGGCTGCATATGTACATAGGATGTTTAGACCATTGAACTGTCCTTCAGCCCTCATGAGTTTTCAGTTTTGCTGGGGAGGGGGGCTACAAGACTGCTTTTCTGTTGTCTCTATTCAGAAACAAGCTACCCTAGTGCATTGAGTAAAAGCTATCCCAGATGCTGAAAATCTGTCCCAAGAACTGAGTCACCTACAATAATTACAAGACTATTAATGACACTTAACATTACTGGAAGTTATAGAAAACTGAGGCCAAATTTGTTTTCTTATCGGAAAAGAGATGATCTGTAAAAGGTGTGAGCCAACTCTTGTGTACTTCAACATTTTGACAAACGTGACAGATCCTTTATTGGAGCAGTTCTTCTTTCATTTTTTAGATGAGTTACTATAGTGATACAGCCTGTCACCATCTCTCCTCTCACAGAATTTGTCATTCTAACCTGTAAGGTAGCCACCCAGTATTATCATCATCCAATTTATGTTATTTCCTTTAAGAAAAGTTTGCATTACAATTACCATTGGGTGACATTTATCTATAAAATACTGCCGCAATTCCAAGTTTGTGAACTTCTGCACATTAGTGCTAAACTGTGTCATTGATAAAATGACTGACCGTAGTAGAAGATGTAAAAAGTTAGACGTATTTCTGTGTTCTAATTACAAGTTGTTTTTATGCTTCATAAATTTTAGTTTAAATACTTCAAATAAAGCTGTTTCTGCATTTGTAAGATAAGTGTTACAATAATGTCTTCTGCAGGTGAAATTAGATCACTTGGCCTCACTTGCTGCTCGTCGGAAGTTAAAGTTGATGGAAAATTCTGCATATTTACAATTTATGTGGAAAGCAGATGTTGTTGAATCGTGGATTGCTGATAAGGAAACTCACGTTCGATCAGAAGAATTTGGTCGTGATCTTTCCACTGTGCAGACACTTTTGACAAAACAAGAGACATTTGATGCAGGTAAATAAAATTCTCATTAGTATTGTACCACTAAATGTGTGTGTTGTATTTCCTCATTTTAAGTGTCAGAGCAACAGCCATTCATAACCCTCCTGAACTTGTCAGTTTCTGTAAAGGATGTCACATTGTTAATTTCCTTTTCTGTTTAGAGTGTAGAAAATACTTTTCTAAATGTTTGTTACATTGTCATATTTTTCTCTTTATAAGCTCAGTTCTCAAACAACTTCCACCAAAAAATTGATTCTTAAATGTTAAATACAAGGTCTGTTCAAAAAATTTTGGAACTTTGTCCACAAAATTTTTCTACGCTTATCTTTTACTTGTAGTGCATGGTCTCCTTTGAAATACTCTCTGCCACAGTTGATCCACCACTCCCAATGCCATTTCCACTTCAGGAAGCAGTCTTGGTACGCCTCTTGCTGGATTATGTTAAGTGCCATCTGCGAATTTTCTTTGATCTCATATATCATTGCAAATCTTGGTCCTTACAATAGGGTTTTCAACTTTGGAAATAAGAAAAAGGTTTAGCACAGTGACTTGGTTTTTTTGCGCAGTAATCATGCACCAACAGGGATGAATGTGCAGGTGCATTAGTGCGATGCGAAAGCCACGAATTATCTTGCCACATTTCAGGCCATTTCCTTCTCACATTTTTTCACATGTCCCTATAGCACCATCAATTAACATTTGTTCTCACTTGTGTGGCCTGAAAACTCTTCACAGATTGCAAGGCAAAGGACTTTCTGGACTTTACTCATGAGCTGTGGGACGAACTTGGCAGCAACACGATGCATTCCCAGATGCTATGTGAGGATTTCATGACAATCCAATTGTAGTGCTACGGTCTTCTGCAATCTCTTGGACAGTCAGTCTTCAATTAACATGCACAGTTTCGTTGATATTCCTGACATTAGCGTCTGGCCATTTTGAAATTGTGTGAACCATTTGTAACGTGGAGTTTGGCATAAGCCCTCATCACCATAGGCTTCCTGCATCATTTTGTGTGTCTCTGTAAAGGTTTACTTGACTTTCATGTAAAATTTAATGCAGACGGATAGTTCATGTAAATCCGCACTCTTGAAATCTGCAAACTGTGTGACACAACGTCCTACTCGATACAGCAGTGAACAATAACCAACAGACATGCAACAGTGAAACTAGTGGCAATTACACGTTAAATACAGATGTGTGCAGGGATGCCAGCCGCATTTCGCTCCAACGCACCATTGACGCAAAATTACAAATGTTCCAGAATTTTTTTGAACAGACCTTGTACGATTGCTCGAACTAAATGTAAATTTGTCTCTCTAAAAGTTGGCCACTTGAGACTAAGTTTGGGTGATATATTATATACAGTCACAATGAGACATTTTCATCATGTTTCTGTCAATAGGTCTCCATGCATTTGAACATGAAGGTATCCAGAACATCACAAGTCTGAAAGAACAGTTAGTTTCAGCTTCACACGACCAGACACCTGCGATTCTCAAGAGACATGCTGATGTAATAGCCAGGTGTGTGAAAGTTATTAATATACCTTTTCATATGAAATAGATCATTACTGCATGCAGAAAAGCTAATAATAAAAAAAAAAAAATTGTGGATTTTTGTAGATGGCAGAAGTTGCTGGCAGATTCAGATGCTCGTAAGCAGAAATTACTTCGAATGCAAGAACAGTTCAGACAGATTGAAGAACTGTATCTCACATTTGCAAAGAAGGCTTCAGCATTTAATTCTTGGTTTGAAAATGCAGAGGAAGATTTAACTGACCCAGTTCGCTGCAATTCTATTGAAGAAATCAGGGCATTGAGAGAGGCGCATCAACAATTTCAGGTAATAAAACTGTTGTTGTAAAAATGTTGCTAAGATCTTTCATGTATAATCAAAGTTTTCAGCTCAGTCTAGTTTTGTTGTCAGTGTACTGAAGTTATCATTGACTTTCTGTCTCTTTCAGGCCTCCCTTTCATCAGCACAAGCTGATTTTGATGCCCTTGCGAAGTTGGATCAGCAGATAAAGAATTTTAATGTTGGGCCAAATCCATACACTTGGTTTACGATGGAAGCACTAGAAGATACATGGAGAAATCTACAGAAGATTATTAAGGTATTTTTGTACAAAATAAGAGCTGCTTCAGTTATCTTCGGATCTACTGATTTTAGTGTTCACTTCCTAAATTTTGAAGTGTGCCAGATTCTTCTGAAATCCACTGATAAGTGACAGTCTGTATCTGGTTAGTGAAAGATCTTTCCTGTTTGTAGTCAGAGGGTTTTGAGGCTCATTTCACAAGTATTGACACCACACCACACAACACATTTATTTATAGTGTTATGTAAGGGGCATATGAAACCCGGTCACTAGTGTAAGGTAATAGTAATAATTTTATTAACTCAAAAATGGAGTTTATACACAGTAAACATACTCAAAAATAGTCGCCAAAACTGTCGGTACATTTATCCCATTGCGACACTAGCTGGTCGATTCTAACCTTGAAAAAGCTAGTAGGCTGTTGTCAGATCCAGGCCTGGACCCAGTAAAACACTTTGTCATCCATTGTGAATTGATGTCTGGGAACAGCTTGTTTTAGAGTTCCAAACACATGAAAGCCACATGGTGAAAGGTCTGGACTGTACAGTGGATGTTCCAGCAATTTCCCACCGAAATTGCTGCAGTGTCATCTTCACCACATTGGCCGTTTGTGGACGGGCATTATTGCGCAGGAGGATAACGCCATTGGACAACATGATTTGGTGTTTCGACTTGATGGCTCATCTCAGGTTCTGTAAAGTGGCTTGATAATGCTAGGCATTGATGGTGGTTCCCCGTTCCAGGAACTCTACAAGCAGAGGGCCTTTGTGGTCAAAAAAGGACATCATGTCCTTACCAGAACTGGTGTGTACTGCTTTTGATTTCTCTGGAGGTGGTGAAGTTGCATGTTTCCACTACTTGCTCTGACAATTGCTTTCCGATTCAAAATGGTGACACCATGTTTCGTCATGTGGGACAGTATCCGACAGAATGCTGTATTCTTCCTCATGATAACATTGCAGATGATTCAAAGACAGTCATTCGAGTACTGCACTGTTCGGTGGTCAGTTGGTCAGGAACCCATTGTGCACAGATTTTTTGAAAGTTATGGCATGTGCGGGGCCCATGTTAATACCCAGTAACCAATGGATCTCATCCCCGGTGATTCTGTGGTTGTCCAAGACTAAAGCATTCACTTCCGCAACCATTTCTGGTGTTATGACACGATGAGCCTGTCTAGGACGAGCATCGTCTTCCAGGAATCATTTGCTCCATTCCACGCCACTTGAACAGCCCAGACTGTACTCACCGCACACAGCCTTCATCTGTTGATACATTTCACGGCCTCCAACTCCCTCCGCCGCCAAAAATTGAATCACTCCTCATTGTTCCTGCTTACTCACCTGCAAGTTTGGTAGTGGACGATAACTTGTGTGACCACCTTGTCCTCGGCATGAAACCACACTGGTGCTATGCAACATCAAACTGTGTGCATACGTCAGTGTCTCTGCCAGTAGTTGGTGCTACCATACCCGCAGTTACATGGTGCCATCTTATGTGTAAGGCAAAGATAGATGCACTGACCTGGTTTCATTTGAATGAACCTCATATAAATAGCAAGTAGATACAGGTATCATGTCCATTCTGTTTGGTATTTCTTACAGGTGGAGAATTAATTGCCTACACAAAGCTAAATGATCTGTGAAAAAACACACACACACACACACACACACACACACACACACACGGAGTCTAACTATTTACCACTGCTGTGTGGACTGATGGAATCTTTTTTATTTTTAATACAGGAACGAGATATTGAGCTCTCTAAAGAAGCACAGAGACAAGAGGAAAATGACAAATTGAGGAAGGAGTTCGCAAAACATGCCAATGCATTCCACCAATGGCTTACAGAGACCAGGTATTGTTTCCTAAACATTTTCAGTTCTGTTCATTTAATTTACTATTTAAGAGTGCATTGAAAATAGTACTGTTTGTAAAAATTTGTCAATATGAAACCTATATACTGTTGTACATCAAGTGTTCACTGAGCATGAAAAACAGAATCATTCTGATAGTAAGTCATTCTGCACAGAAATACACATTACAGATTTTCTGATTTATTGAGAAAACTATAATGTATGTGAGGTTCCTTCGTGGGTGACCCTCCGTAATACGAGGGTTGCCCAGGAAGTAAAGCACCACATTTTTTTTTTCTTCAACAATTTTTTATTGAATATAATGAGAATTGCACACATGAGAGAATGGTGCTTTACCTACACATCCTATTTTTCCATGTTATCTCCGTCCCGTTCTGTGGCCTTCCTCCAGCCCGAAACAAAGGCGCGTATGTCCCATCAGTACCAATCCTTGTCCTGGTGGCACAGCCAGTGATTCACTGTGTGACTACCTCCTCATTGTCCTCAAAATGTCTTCCACAAATTGCATCCCTTAATGGCCCAAACAAGTGGAAGTCCGAGGGGGCTAGGTCAGGTGTGGTAGTCATGGATGGACTCCCCGACAACTATAAATCGTGGAGCTCTGCCAAACCACTTCTGATGATATCATCCTCCATGCCCAGTGTCTAACTGTGCTTCTGTCAACAGCAGATACTCCATAGACTGCACAAGAATATGTGAATATTCCCCACAGTTTTTTTCTCTACAGTAAGAAATTCTATGATGGCACGTTGTAATGTACGAGGTGCATTCAACTTCTAAGGCCTCCGATTTTTTTTAAAATGAGGCCGCGTTCATTGTCAATATGTCCCAGAGATGGCAGCACCATACGGCAGATGGAATTTTACCGCCAGCGGCGAGAATGAGAACTGTTTTAAATACTTAAAAGTGCGACCTTTTCCTTACTTGAACAGCGTGCAATCATTCGTTTTCTGAATTTGCGTGGTGTGAAACCAATTGAAATTCATTGACAGTTGAAGGAGACATGTGGTGATGGAGTTACGGATGTGTCAAAAGTGTGTTCGTGGGTGCGACAGTTTAATGAAGGCAGAACATCGTGTGACAACGAACCGAAACAACCTCAGGCTCGCACAAGCCGGTCTGATGAAATGATAGAGAAAGTGGAGAGAATTGTTTTGGGGGATCGCCGAATGACTGTTGAACAGATCGCCTCCAGAGTTGGCATTTCTGTGGGTTCTGTGCACACAATCCTGCATGACGACCTGAAAATGCGAAGTGTCATCCAGGTGGGTGCCACGAATGCTGACGGACGACCACATGGCTGCCCGTGTGGCATGTTGCCAAGCAATGTTGACGCGCAACGTCAGCATGAATGGGACTTTCTTTTCGTCAGTTGTGACAATGGATGAGACGTGGATGCCATTTTTCAATCCAGAAACAAAGCGCCAGTCAGTTCAATGGAAGCACACAGATTCACCGCCACCAAAAAAATTTCGGGTAACCGCCAGTGCTGAAAAAATGATGCTGTCCATATTCTGGGACAGCTAGGGCGTAATCCTTACCCATTGCATTCGAAAGAGCACTACGGTAACAGGTGCATCCTACGAAAATGTTTTGAAGAACAAATTCCTTCCTGCACTGCAACAAAAACGTCCGGGAAGGGCTGCACGTGTGCTGTTTCACCAAGACAACGCACCCGCACATCAAGCTAACGTTAGGCAACAGTTTCTTCGTGATAACAACTTTGAAGTGATTCCTCATGCTCCCTACTCACCTGACCTGGCTCCTAGTGACTTTTGGCTTTTTCCAACAATGAAAGACACTCTCCGTGGCCGCACATTCACCGGCCGTGCTGCTATTGCCTCAGTGATTTTCCAGTGGTCAAAACAGACTTCTAAAGACGCCTTTGCTACTGCCATGGAATCATGGCGTCAGCGTTGTGAAAAATGTGTACGTCTGCAGGGCGATTACTTCGAGAAGTAACGCCAGTTTCATCGATTTCGGGTGAGTAGTTAATTAGAAAAAAAATCGGAGGCCTTAGAACTTGAATGCACCTCATACATCACCTACAGACACCAATTCGAAACTGTTCTGCAGCTACACTATCTGTTGGAAGTGACAGAAACTTGGTGTGCATGCTCAGGAGACTTATACATACATACATAACATTTCGCATTTGTAGCACAGTTTTCGGCTGAGAAAAATGATGCAGTGCATTACTTTTTGGGCATACCTCGTGCATAACAAGATCTGAAATTCAGGATGTAGGGCTTATTTTTCATGTGTTAATAAAATAATTGTTATAATTTTAAATCATTAATGTGCTCTTTTTCTCTGTTGCAAGATGATAAGTAGTTCGACTGATAAGTGTGTTAGCTTACTACATTATTTCTTGGTGGATAAAGGATTATTTCAGTCTTCTTCTCATAGTCCAGTCTTCAGTTACACGTGTACTGTTTGTCTGGGCTGATAAATATGTGGCCTATTTAAGAGGTTTTGGAGTTGCTGTTTAATATGAGTATCTGGTATATTGGGAGTGCAGTGAAGACATTGAAATCCAAACTAACTAGAGGGCATTGGACATACATTGTGTGCACTCAAACATAAGTGTACAATCCCTTTGCAATATTCAAGAACCAAACATTACTGTTCCATTGTAGACTTGTCACCACTTTAAGCAATTTTTTTAAGGTAACATTAAGTTAAAAAAAACAGTAATAAAGGTAACATTCCATAACAGGAAACAAAAGTTGCAGATCAAGTAACTGTATTGATTATGGTAATCTGAAAATACTTCTCTGTGTGTTTAATCTTATATTATTTTGACTTTCTATGAAAATTGTTTCTAATAATTGATATATTTACAAATGAAATGACGTTTCCTGCCTTTTGATCGACAATGGATGAGCAGATACAGACTCCTTGGATGGGACGGGTGAATATGTTTTTCTCAAAGATAGTGAATGGTTGTACTACTAAAACATCAATTAACCCAGTGTCAGAACTAAATCTAATGTGTGTACTCTCCTTCAATTTTTGGAAATAAGAATAAAACATGTACCTCTAGGATCGACATTAAGTTAAGATTTCACTAGGTGTTTGAAAATACCAACTGATATACCACTACTTGGTGAAGATTTGAATAAATACATTTTTGTAAGTTCACTTTTGTGATGTAATGTGTGAAATTTCAAAACATCCATTTTTTTTATCATCAACTACTTCATTCAGCTGCTTTCTGTAAAAAGTAATCAGATTGCAATAGTATGAATGATATTGGCTAGATATTGGCTCTCTTTGTCATAATAGAGGTGCTGAGTAACAGTTGGAACACAACTGTTAAAAGCAAGCAGTTTGGTATATCACTGGTATGATCATTTGTGTTAGCGTGTGATTCAAATCTATTAATTCCTTAACTTTAGCCTTGTCTGGTGAATTTAAATTTCTTGTGCCTGTTAATGTTGCAACAGTCTTGAGTATGAAGGTTGTAGACCATAAATCCTGCTTCTCTATGATACATGCCAAAACAGTTTTCTAATGCTGTGTTTGTATTTATTGCATGCTTAATGGTGCGAAAAAACCATTTGTCATGTAGAAATGAGTTAGCAAATGTGTTTGCTTTTCAAAGCAGCATATTGACTCCAGGCATTAACCTTTTTGTCTCTTTGTTGTGTGAAGTACTATAAAGTTAATTTTATGGAATAGTTGGAGAATATGTTTGGTTTGTTATCGGACTTAGCAATATTTGCAGCATGTTGTATTACCTAAGGCAGTGTCAGCAGTTCTGTCAGAAATAACAGTTTGATACCTACATTATAAAACTTTGTGATTATTAAACTGGATATCTAACAACACAGTGAAGCAGGACATAGTCTTTCATAAATGGTACCTGGCAAAGAAAACTGTCATGTGCAGATACAGTGGCAGAGAAACCAAAAAAATTAGCAGTTTCCTGCTTTACTTACATGTTAATTTCTAACAAAGGATGTCAATGCCTTTAAAATTATCAAGTGATAAATGCCTCAGCGCACATTTTTTTTTGGTCAGAGATGTTAGAAACGAGCTACATGCTGTTACTTTCATAGAACATCTCTTTCATTCTTGTTTTAAGATTCCTTTGCATAATATCTTCTCTCATTTCTGAAACCATGCCCTTGGATATGTATGCCCATTCAGATTGCTTACCACCTTACATTAAATGGTGATGATTTTGTTGGGTAACCAAAATTTTTTTCCTGTTGGAATACAACATTTTTGAATTGTTGCTGTTCAATGTACTTTGGTTCTTGCACTAGCACTTTAAATTAGTATGTAAAATTCTCTGATCCTGAAGGCTATTTGATAAGATTCACATTATTAATGTACTGTACATTGTTGTTAGAATTCCTCAAATAACAAATTTCCACAATTCATTCATGTACTGAAAATGAATCACTTTGCAAGGATTCTTAGGTTACATTTATATTGGAATGGTATGTTTCCCAGTGACAGGTAACTGTAGAACAACTAATTTATTAAATTAAAGTTATTAGTTAACATTTTGTGTTCTTTTATTGATGAGCTACTTTAATTTCCAGAGCATCTATGATGGAAGGTTCTGGATCTCTAGAACAGCAGCTGGAGGCAACAAAGGTAAGAAAGATGAGAATGAAACTGTTGAATGTTACATGAATTTGAAGTGTTTTTTTTTCTGAGTGGAAGAAAGTAAAAATACTTTGAATTACATGTTCTAGAATTATGTAATGATAATACAAAGGGCATTAGGAAAGTTTTGCATTGTGAGGTTCATAGTAGAAAAGTCATAATCTGCTTCTGTCTGTGTGTAGATATGTCTGTACATGCACTGTAACAAAGAGCTCCAGTTTTTTCCATCAGTTTTTTTGAAGATCTGCTGTTATGTTATGAAGATTTGTAATTTGTTAGTCTGGTACCTTTTTCTTTCATTATCGTATTGTAGATGGTGATAAAAAGCTTAAACACACTTATTAAAGTATACACCGTAACTGAAATGCTTCATTGCATCAGAAATTTCAGAGGTGCCACTCATTTTGTTTTAAAGTAAAAATCTTGTACTTGGTACTTCAGAGGTAGGAGTTAATGCTATGCAGTAATTTCATAGCAGATGTACACTGAAGAGCCAAAAAAACTGGTACACCTGCCTAATATCATGTATGGCCCCCGTGAGCACACAGAAGTGCTGCAGCATGATGTGACATGGACTCGACTACTGTCTGAAGTAGTGCCGGAGGAAATTGACACCATGAATCATGCAGGGCTGTCCATAAATCCATGAGAGTATGAGGAGGTGGAGATCTCTTCCGAGTAGCATGTTGCAAGGCATCCCAGATATGCTCAATAATGCTCATGTCTGGAGAGTTTGGCGGCCAGTGGAAGTGTCTAAACTCGGAAGTGTGTTCCTGAAGCCACTCTGTAGCATTTGTGGACATGTGGGTGTCACATTGTCCTGCTGGAATTGCCGAAGTCCATAAGAATGCACAATGGACATGAATGGATGCAGGTGATCAGACGGGATGCTCATGTACTTGTCACCTGTCAGTCATATCTGGACATGTCAGCAGTCCCATATCACTCCAACTGCACACACCCCACACCATTGTAGAGCCTCCGCCAGCTTAGACAGACCCCTGCTGACATGCAGGGTCCATGGATTGTTGTCTCCATCCACTCGATACAATTTGAAACGAGACTCGTCCAACCAGGCAACATTTTTCCAGTCATAAACAGTACAGTGTCAGTGTTGATGGCTCCAGGCGAGGCGTACAGTTTTGTGTCATGCAGTCATCAAGGATATACAAGTGGGCCTTCAGCTCCAAAAGCTCATATCGATGATGATTCATGGAATGGTTCACACACTGACACTTGCTGATGATGGCTCAGCATTTAAATCCGTAGCAGTTTGCGGAAGGGTTGCCCTTCTGTCACGATGAACGATTCTCTTCAGTCGTCGTTGGTCCCGTTCGTGCAGGATCTTTACCTGGCTGCAGTGATGTCAGAGATTTGATGTTTTACTGGATTATTGATATTCACAGTACACTCGTGAGATGATCATACAGGAAAATCCCTCAGAGATGCTGTGTCCCATCGCTCATGTGCTGACTATAAAACCACATTCAGACTCGCTTAAATCTTGATAACCTGTCATTGCAGCAGCAGTAACCGATCTAAAAACTGCGCCAGACACTTTCTATCTTATACAAGCGTTGCTGACCGCAGCGTCATATTCTGCCTGTTTACATATCTCTGTATTTGAATATGCATGCCTATACCAGTTTCTTTGGCACTTCAGTGTATATTTCATGAAATAACCCATGTGCAGTCACGGACTTCAAGTAATGTAGTTTCATACGACCTCTCAGTTTGCCGCAAACTCAAAATAAAACAGTTTGTCAGTCATTTGCTTGCACTGGGTAAACGCAGCCACATTGCAATTTGAATATCAATTAATCAGTAAATCATTATGATTCATAATTATTTCATTTACTTTCCTTTTGCCTACACTTCAGTGCTTTTATTTATTTTTTCAGTTGTATAAAATATGTTTGTGGTGTGACTAAAGGAAATACTTAAAAAATTGAAGTGAGAGACATATCTTCATATAAATGCCATTGTTGGTGACTGTAAATGTTTTCTTCATATTTTAAATTCTACAGAAATGAAATTATTCGGAACAAAGAACGGTTAATTATTTGGGCAGTGTTAATTCATACTCATTTATCACTGAATTGTTTTCTTCTTATTGTTATCTGATCCTCTATGAGCTCAGGTTGTCAACCCTTGCACACTCTGAGAGATGGAAAAAACAGTGCAAAAGACAAAGTAAAGAATGTAATTATGGCTCAAAATGGTTTACCATAAGGACAATGGGAATTTAAGACAGAAACTGTAATAGTGAGGAAGAAAAACTGTTGACTATGCTGTGTGATTAATATGATTAAGAATGTGTGTATTGTGGTTGATTTCAGCGAAAAGCTGGAGAAGTCAGAGCACGACGATCTGATCTGAAACGAATAGAAGACTTGGGAGCAATTCTTGAAGAACACCTGATCCTGGATAATAGGTATACAGAGCACAGTACTGTTGGTCTTGCACAACAATGGGACCAGCTTGATCAGTTAGGCATGCGTATGCAGCATAATTTGGAACAACAAATTCAAGCACGTAACCAATCTGGAGTTAGTGAAGATGCACTCAAAGAATTTTCAATGATGTTCAAACACTTTGATAAAGATAAGAGTGGTCGCCTGAATCATCAAGAATTCAAATCCTGCCTCCGTGCTTTGGGTTACGATCTTCCAATGGTGGAAGAAGGTCAACCTGATCATGACTTTGATGCCATTCTTGGTAAGTAATAATTTTTGCTCTATGTTTTATGATTGATTTGTATTCATAATGATGCAACTGTTGTCATTTAAAAATGTACTATGGTTACATGTGATATTGGTAGCTGGGGTACTTTGTTTTTCTGTGAATTAAGAACATTTTTAATTGTTACAGATATTGTAGATCCTAACAGAGATGGTTATGTGTCACTGCAAGAGTACATGGCCTTCATGATTAGTAAGGAGACTGAAAATGTACAGAGTTCAGAAGAAATTGAAAATGCATTTAGAGCTATCACAGCTGGAGATCGACCATACGTCACTAAAGAAGAATTGTATGCTGTAAGTATTCCTGCTGCTATAGAATATAGGTGACTGTTACTTAAATAAAGACATGCAAGTACAGAAAATACTGGGAACTCTAAGTAGATTTTTTGATAATAAATAACTGCAGTGTCAATTTTGTTGTATGCCTCATTGGTGCTGTGCTTTGGCTCTGAAAAGACTTCCTGCAAAACAGGTTTTCATACCAGAGATAGAGTTCAGCCAAGTCTGAGATTCATGCATTCCTCAAGCCTTGACATTCATGCATTCCGTTATTTATCTGAAGAATGAACAGGAATAATGAGTCCTTAGCTAAACAAAATTGTGTTCTACTATTATCATTATTTTAAAAGCCGTTGAATTTCAGCACCTGAATGTTCAGAATATACTATTCCTTGGTAGTCCTTTTCTGTACGAAATGATTGTATTATAAAAATTTCTCCAGTTGAAATTATTTTGTTGTCAGATGGTGTTGTGTACATATTTACATTTTGTTATGTTGTCTTAACAATATTTTCTGTTTCAGAATCTCACAAAAGAAATGGCAGACTACTGTGTTGCTCGAATGAAGCCTTACGTTGATCCAAAAACAGAAAGACCCATTCAAGGGGCCTTGGATTACATTGAATTCACACGTACATTATTTCAGAACTGAAGCATAAGTATTTAATATAAATTATTTTCAAGGTATTAATTTTGCAAAGTACATACTCATGTTTTCCTTAGTACCTGCTTTTCACTGAAATTGGAAATCTGTTACTGATGTCATGTAATGTTCATCAGATAACAGTTTACTGCATTTGGTTATTGAACATAGAGACTATTTAAATAGCTTGCCTTTTATGTTACTTTTCTACAAGTGTGTTAACATATTGGTTATACCTGAAGATAAATGCATTTAAGATTTTTTGCTTACAGTAGCAGTTGCACATTATTCTGCTATATGCTTTAGATAATGGTAAATTAATGGTAGCTCTATTGTTATCCTGCAGAATTACTGTAAAAAGAGTATGTAAAAAAAGCCACTGTGAAATTATATTTTATGATAGAGTATTAAGAATCTGTATTACATTAATTTTTTTCCTTCATTATAAGATTGATGTTGGGGCAGACTTCACAAACCACAAAGCCACATTTGTGATTCCCACTTTCAAAATCTCAAAAATGTAAAATTAGAAAATCTAGACCCTGTAAACATTTTTACAGTTTTTCACATTGTTATAATGTTCTATATATCTAACAAAAACAGAGATCTATTTATTGATTTTATCCAATGGAAATATTTGTTTAGTGTGCCTGCATAAGATTTTATTTTTAGTTTGGCAGCTGTTTGTTGTGAACAATGAAAATCGTTAATAAAAGACATTTTTAAAAATTGGCAATTTTTTGTGATTTTTTTTGTGGTGCTGAGTGAAGTAGGAAATACAAGGGAGTAGGGGTGGAGGCAGAATGACAGGAGGGTTCGTGTTAGAGGGGACATACATTTGAAGTAGCCATTTAAGTTTACTATATTGTGCTGAACAGCGTGAAGTAGCAGTTAAGGTTGCAAGGTAAGCTATTATTTTTAAAGTTGTTATTTACATGTATGCTCAGTGATAAACATGTCCACTATACAGTGAATGAGTGTCTTAATACAGTACATTGTTTGTATCCACACAGAATGATGTTGAATTGTCTACACTTGAGCTGGACTAACTAGTATTTGACATCATGCAAGAAATAACCCAGAAAATCCAACATCTGAAGTTAGAATTACCACTGTACATGGAATATCTTGAAATGGGCTGAAACCTTGGAAGAATGCAAGTGTTATAGCAACTTGAGGAAGTGAAAGATTCTAATCTATCAGCAAGAGGAAAATAATGTGAAAGATACAACAAGATATATCGGATGTTCACATATAGTCATCCTTAGTACCTATAAAAGCAGAAGTAGACATCGGGATCTGTGTTACCTCTCACAAGGAATGAGCAGTTCTTCTGGCCAAGTAAATGTCTCAGGGGATACTTTAGTTTTTCCATCAAACCTGGAGATACTCAGTGGGAATGGAATGGTCAGGCTTGTCATGTCAAAACTTGCTGTAGTATTGTCGTTACTAGTAGTTGACACCACCTGAAATATCCAAGCCAAATAGCAGCTGCCAATATATGTTAGAAGGTACCTGCAAAAAAATCCCAAAAAATTGTGCTTTCTTGCGTGGTGCCTGCGATTAAGAGACAGGTACCCCTGTATACCACAGTGCGTGACATGCCTGGGAAATTCCAGCTGGCAGCACAGAATTCTCTCAAGAGTCAAGACTGCAAAAATGGAAACTAATATTTGTTTTCTTTGCAGTACTTACTGGTAAACATCAATTTATTTGTTGGATAAAAGTTGGGAATCGCACAATTTTGACGACGCTTTACACTAAAAAAAAAAAAAATACAATGTACAATCAATCACGCTGTGTAGGTCATGGTAAACCTATGAATATTCTGCTGTTTGCTATGAAGATATACAACATATGCTAAATGAAACCATCAATAGAAACTGCATGAAAATTATGTGCAAGGTAATGGTTAAACTTCCAGATGCACTTTTCAATAGTAGAAACATATGGCTAGGATCAACTGAAGCACTCAGTGTTACGGAATGCGTATCCATGGCGGTCAGGAAACTATGGAAGAAGAATTTGTAAATGCTATTGCCACATTTAATTAACAATTATCTCCAAAAGAAAAGTCAGAAATTAAAATTACAATGTTAGACGAAGATAAAGTGACAGTTTATTGGATAAACGAGGTCATCGTTACATATGCAAAGAATAAAACTGCTGATTATAGTGACTCTTGCATATACATTGTAGATCAGCCAAATTTTGAAAGTGAAATGCAGGGTAAAAGTGTGCATTCATTCAAAGGTGAAAAACATACGAAGGTGAGTGTGGAGTACATATCTGCACCTAAACACTAATATTGGGTTGGTGCACAAGTCCATACCATTTTCCATAAGTTAAATAAACACAACAGATACATGTAAAAGAGACTTTGGTCAGCAGTAATATATTCTCTTTCACTTTTACAACAGTCTTATAATGCTGGGGTACTTTCAGATTCCATAACTGTAGAAATCACTTGATTTTGAAGTGAAGATTTAGTAGAGCCAGGTTTGGGGTGCATTTTCATCAAGAAAGGAAGTTCCTCGAAGGTTGTTAGGAAGAGTGCAGAAAAGGTAAAAATCTGAGGGTTCAAGATCAGGTGAACAAGGCGGTTGCTGAATGACTTCTCAATGCAACTCCTGTATAGTGTTTGTTGTCGGTGTAACAGAATGTGGGCAGGTGTTGTTATGGAGTAGCATCACTCCACACAGTCTTCCTGATCATCGTTCTTGGATTGCATCTGCAAGACGTCACAGTTGTTGACAGTAAATGTCAGCAGTGATGGTTACTTGTTGGGGAAGCAATTCGTAGTACACCATACCATTGCTGTTCCACCAGATGTGTAACATTAGTTTTTGTGGATGCGCCCAGATCTTTGTACTGGGAATTGCTGCTTTATTTGAAATCCTTTTCCTTTCCTTTCCTTTCCTTTCCTTTCCTTTCCTTAGCATAAAGAAACCATTTCTCATTACCAGTAGTGATACAGGATAGGAATGGTTGTTGTTGTTGTTAACGAGCCAATTTATGAGTGTTATTCGGAAAGTAAGGAACAATTGGTCGTGAAATGGAAACCACAGTGAAAATCCGATGTTTTGCACAGGTGTGTTGGGCAGTGTCTCTAGTATGCCCGTCTATCGCGTTACGTCATTCCTTTTTTTAGTTCTGAGCACACAGGGAGCACATAAAGATACCTAGAACAATAGTGTCTTCTGCCACGTAAGAGGGCCTGGTGATAAATTTTACCTGAAGCTATGCAGCCAACATTACACAACTGTTGTGCGCTTTCTTCTTAAAGGCAATTCTCAGAAGCATTCTGCAGCGGCAATGAAGATGCTCCTGCATCGTTTTCAATTGGAAATGTTTGATTATCCACAATACAGCCCGTAATTGTCACCCTCTGAGTTTAATCTCTGCTCACATGAACTACTGGCTATGAAGACAACATTTTGGCACAGACAACAAGCTGTAGGTCAGCGTAGAAAATTGGTGAAAAGCACTGGTGGCTGCCTTCTATAACAAGGGTATTGGAAAGTTGGTACAACGCTATGACAAAGGTCTAAGTCGGATTGGCTACTATGGAGATAAATAGCTGGAGGTTGTAGCTAACTGTTGAAAATAAAACGGTTTTGATTTTCACTGTGGTTTCCATTTTGTGACCTATCATTCCTTACTTTCCGAATAGCCCTCATACGACGAACAAGCAGAGATGCGTGTATGGCCACCTACTTATTTTTGAGATTTTTGGCTTTAGAGAACGTGCTACCTATACACCAGAGTTTTTAACCTTCCACACTGCATGCAAATTTTGCATGGTGGTGAAATGACCATAGCTCATTACATTTGCCAGTTCTTGGAGTGCATTGACATGGATAATTGTGGATTAATGTATTTAACTGATCTTCATCAAACACCAAAGGTCTCCCTGAATGTGAAGAGTTACTAATGTCTAAACAACCCTCCTTAACACTATGTCGCCCAGCGACACCACAGTGGTGTCGTGCGCAAAATAACGGCCAACGGCCAATGACACCACAGTGGTGTAGTGTGCATAGTATCGCTCAGTGGCCAGCGACAACACGGTGTCGTGAGCATAGTATCACGCAGTTGCAGGCGACAGCACTTAGTATCTTTTGCGTTCTGTTGGTGTTTTGTCTAGGTAACAATAAGTTACATACGTCAACAAGTGTTTTGTTTTTATAAGTACTTGTGCCCTTTCATCATGGCAGACGAAAGAGACGATACGATTATTTATGATGAATGCGCGGATATCTTGTCTGACGTTCCGGACGCCCTGGCCGATTGGGAAGACGACACTGAATATAAAAAAAAATGAAAGCTAAGCAGAATCGTCGGAAGATAGTGAAATACGTCCAAGAAGAATTCGGCGAATGCTACGGTTGCCAGCTGATTCGGATGAATCAGAAGCAGCAGCCAGTGAACAGTGGCCAGACTTTGATTTACCGAGGACCAATAATAAATTTAAAGGATCTCCGGATCCAAACATATTTCTCAAAGGTACACAGAGCGTCGAGGAGATCGTAGAATTATATATTGGCAACGATCTATTTGAATATATTAGCAACGAAACCAACAAGTACTACAGTCAAAATTGCAGGAGAAGGAAACTGGATGAAAAGGTGCCAAATTTGTCGACGTTATCGGACCCAAACTTAGAAAATGGTTAAGGCCTTGCTATCGTTATGGGAATTGTGAAAAAAAAGTATAGATTACTATTGGTCAATAAATCCGTTGATAGACACACCGATATTTCGCACAACGATGTACAGTCTTAGACATAAAAACTGACCACCGGCCGGCCGCCACAGAGACGAAGTGCGTGCCGTTCACTTAAGGTGGGCATTAAAACTGACCGCCCCTGACAACTCTGTCCGGCAATCTGCACAATCTGGCAACACGGTAAGATGCGGAGGTGTCAGGAGGAAGTGTCGTCTACTTCTTAGATGTTGTCCGATTGTGTGAGCCCGTGGTCTAGTGGATCTCCAGCACGGTAGCTCAGCGTGTTCGGTCAGAGGGTTAGCTGTACTCCGTAATAAAAAAAAAAACTGAGTTAATCGATCAACAACGAACTTAAACGGATGTCTTACGACGTCCGCCCCGAGCAGATGCAACGAACAAAATGAGATTCAACAAAAAAAGTGGTAATCGACGTGCATTCTGATCTTATGGTCGCCTGTTCGCGTCCAAATGTACGCATTTTTTTTAACCACATTTCGGCCCTCGTCTAAAGCTATGAGTTTGACTGAACATCGCAGATAATTCGCTTCACATTCTACCCACCAACAATAAGAATAATAAGTACTTCCAGAAACAATTCCGCAGGACAGCTCGTGGCTGCGCCGCAAACAGAACAGCTTACGCTCGAGCGTTTCCTCGCGCTGCAGCGGCTACCAGCTACCGGCCACCGGCCAGACTCCACCCGCCGTCTGAAATCCGGCGCCGCCCAGGTGAACGCGGCGCGACGCTGTCAGTGTATATATCAACTGTCATTTTCGAATTTGAAGTTCTATTTATCACCTTACAGTTAAGCATTGGATCTTGCATACCTGAAAATCGTGAACTGCTCTCAAGCATAGTGAAATTGAGTCTAAGTGGAAAAAAATCTAACATCTGCAATACAATATTTACTTTTGGTATAACAGAGGGGTGAATGCAGAGGAGGCAGCTAGAAAGATTTGAACTGTGTGTGGAGCGAGTGCTTTTGGGAAAAATACGCTAGAAAAAGATATTCTTGTTTCAATAAAGATCGTTCTGGCATGAACGATTTTCCACATTAAGGAAGTCTCGACTACTGATATGTGATGGATTACCATTTAACCATCATGCGACATTTGCATTCAAGAGGTAAAGTTCAGAAGTCTGGTGCAGGAGTACTGCATGCTCTAATTCGAAACAACAAAAATCAACGGATTGACGATTATTGAACGTCATCAGGTCGCCCATTGAGCATTCCTATGCAGTACTGTTAGTGGTGACGATTTATGATGCCTTTATCGTTAACTTCCTAAGATGAAAGACTGAGCCCCACCGAAAGACGTAAACTCGAGCAAAGGGTAGTGTGAACATAATATTTTACATCTGATAGCTCCAAAAATGTGTTTTGGGCTACGAATTCTGCTCCAATGGGTTTGTGCATCACAGTTGGAATTTGTTGCCAACAACTGAGACACCTTTCGGTCGCAGTGTAAGAAAATCGACCGATAAAACTACATCGCCTGTGCTACTGCATGATAACGCACTCCGTTGATTTGAGAAACAAAAGTATCCAGGAGAGTGATAGGAAAGTCGTCTCTCAGGCACTTGTATTGATAGGGAAGTCCTCTCTCAAGCACTTGTCCCTCTCATCATATGCTGGTAAAATTTTAGCTTTCCCGCTCTTGATCGATCAACCGTCAAGGCAATTCATTTCTACACGAAAATACTCTTCAAACTACACTGGTTTAATGACATAGTTAGAGCCAGTAGGTTTCTACAGGCGTAGAATTTGTAAACTACTTTAGCATTGTCAGATTGTTTTAGATATCGTGAAAGAAAATTCTGCTGCTGATTAATTTCTCTTTGATGATTACTTTAGCGTTCAGTGAACTAATGGACAGAAACATCACGACGGCAGTCTATCTTAATAAACCATCTAGTATCTGTAAGACGATTGAGTCTATTTTAACACGAATTAGTAGGATATTACCGACTTTTGACTGCGAAAAGGTCTGTATTTACTTCATTTCCTGTACCATTCGCAAGTATTATGAAAATGTGGCAGTTCATAGAAAAAATATGTCGGCAGAAAGCAAAACTGGCATTATGAATTTTGCTGTACTGTAAGGTTTTCGCTCTGACACTCGTGGTTACTGAAAGTAGCAAGACGAATTTTGCTCGAGCGTTGTCTGACGATTCCCTTATTGAATTTGTATCTGCCTGCTTGTAGCTCTGCTACAAAATAATTAAAAATCTGGCTTTCAACGAGTCTCGAAAGGCGAACAAAGGCAGTGTATAACGAACAGGCAAGCATCTTACCTAGGAGCTAGTGAACAGATGTGGTGTCTTTGACTTACGTATTGGCCCATTTGCCGCTGTGGAAGTTCAGTCACAACATAGGAGACGAGAGTAGTTGTATTTCCCGCGTGGAACGACTTTTGTTGACTCAAAAGCATTAACTGATATCCTTATGTCACATTTCAAGAGAAAATCACATTAGTCAATTGAAATGACATGATAATATCAAGTGAATTTAGCAGGATAGTTCTGTGCAATCAAGGAAGTAACTCGTCGGTCACAGAGTTGCCAAACATATTCTGCAATGTTGCCGTTTCAGTTATACTGCCGGGGAGGATACCAGGTGATGCGTTCTGTGAGTGACCTCGGAAGCAAGTATAGCTTCGTCTCAAAATTGCGGGTGGCAAGGGCCGCAATATCCTCATTATATGTCAATGATTCTTATTCGCATTTCTGTAAATAGGTTTAGGGGCCAAAGTGTGATTACTTGTAATAAATCGATGCACTGAGTGCAAACTAAATGTCATAAATTAATAACTAGTACAATTATCCGTGTTCTACTGTCTCAATCGGACCGAAACCTTGAAAGAATATTCACCAGACGCGATTCACAATTTTGAAGCTTCCCCAGTGGTTGAATTGGCAACATATCTTTGCTGTACAATATTGTTATTGAGATCACTGCCACTGGCACATCCGCCAGACGACAGGCATGGCCTGGCTTTTTGTTGTCAGCTTTTCTGGCGGATATTCTGCCTTTCCTCGAACCTTGAAGACTTAATTCGAATATTCCATATGGCGAAAATTTGATGTTTGTGTTCTTCCAGCCCTAACATTAAAAAAACAGTTACAATAAGCGGCAGAAAAGAACCTGTGAACCAACAATTAATAATGCAGTCATAATTAGTGGCCGGCTGGGTGGCCGAGGGGTTCTAGGCGCTACAGTCTGGAACCGCGCGACCACTACGGTCGCAGGTTCGAATCCTGCCTCGGGCATGGGTGTGTGTGATGTCCTTAGGTTAGTTATGTTTAAGTAGTTCTAAGTTCTAGAGGACTGATGACCTCAGAAGTTAAGTCCCATAGTGCTCAGAGCCATTTGCACTATAATTAGTGGACTCTGACATATTCCATCTGTCATCTGATAATTGTGAAAAACTACTTTTTTCATCTGTACAAGACCGCAGTATGGACTCAAGAGTTTCATAGGATTCCTATACCTAATTTCATGTGGTATGCGGCAAAGATGGGAATTCGCGTCTGACGAGGAGCGTGTATAGATAGGTGCTGCAGAGAGGTTGGCTGCTGTGTCCCGATAGCGTCTATCGTCGGTGGTTACAGTCCTCCATCCAGCATGGGTGGGTGTGTCGTCTATAGCGTAAGTTAGTTTAAGTTAGATGAAGTAGTGAGTAAGCTTAGGGACTAATGACCTAAGCAGCTAGGTCCCATAAGATCTTACCACAAATTTACAAAATTTTAAATCCAAAATACTGCATCTCGGTTCTTACAATAGTGCAATAGGTGTGCACTGGTTAGATGTAACTGAAGAGAGACTCCAGCTCGGATTGTGGTGAAGGGCGAATCCCAAGCGAATGGCTAAGAACAATTGGGAGCGGAAAATTAATGTCATCGGAGACTTGTTGAAGGACCATGACATGCGATCGTTAGACCGACTGCAGAAAGTTCAGTTTATAAATACATACATACTTAGCGAAATATATCATGTCGCAGCAGTCTTACCGATACCGCAGGTCACCGCACATAAAATACTAGCTGCAGCGTGTTGGTGTGCGTGGAAACAAAATATCTTAAAAGTATTCTTCCAAACGGCGACTTTGAAGAGGCAAAACGGAAGATCTGGATTTAAAGACGTGCTTTTAAACTAATACATGCCACTAAGACAGGCATCACGAAACTTCTGTTCCTCTCGATAGATCCTGGGGATAGGAACGCTCCTGTTAATGTAGCACATATAGATGCCAGCCTAGATTACGTCCGAAAGTACAGACTTAGACATAAAAACTGACCGCCAGCCGGCCGCCACAGAGACGAAGTCCGAGTCGTCCACTTAAGGTGGCCAATAAAACTGACCGCCCCTGACAACGCTGTCAGTGTATGTATCAATGCCATTTTCGAATTTGAAGTTCTAGTTATCATCTTGCAGTTACGCATTGGATTTTGCATACTTGAAAATCATGAACTACAGTTAAGCATTGTAAAATTGAGTCGCAAGTGGAAAAAGGTGTAACATCTGCAACACAACGTTTACTTTTGGTATAACAGAGGGGTGAATGTAGAGGAGGCAGCTAGAAAGATTTGAACTGTGTGTGGAGCGAGTGCTTTTGGGAAAAATACGCCAGAAAAAGATATTCTTGTTTCAACAAAGATCGTTCTTGCATGAATGATTTTCCACATTAAGGAAGTCTCGACTACTGATATGTGATGGATTACCATTTTACCATCATGCGACATTTGCATTCAACAGGCAATGTTCAGAAGTCTGGTGTAGGAGTAATGCATTGCTTAATTCGAAACAACAAAAATCAACGGATTGACTATTATTGAACGTCATCAGGTCGCTCATTGGGCATTTCTGTGCAGTACTGTTACTGGTGACGTGTTATGATGCCTTTATCGTTAACTTCCTAAGAAGAAATGAAAGGCTGAGCCCTACCAAAAGACGTAGACTAGAGCAAAGAGTAGTGTGAACATAATATTTTACATCTGATAGCTCCAAAAGTGTGTTTTGGACTACGAATTCTGCCCCAAGGAGTGTGTGCAACAAAGCTGGAATTTGTTGCCAACAGCTGAGACACCTTTCGGTCGCAGTGTAAGAAAATCGAGCAACAAAACTTCATCACCTGTGCTACTGTATGACAAATCACTCTGTTGATTTGAGAAACAAAACTATCCAGGAGATTGATAGGAAAGTCGTGTCTCAGGCACTTGTATTGATAGGGAAGTCCTCTCTCAAGCACTTGTCCCTCTCGTCATACATTCGTAAAATTTTACCTTTCCCGCTCTTGATCGATCAACCGTCAAGGCAATTCATTTCTAGACGAAAATACTCTTAAAACTACACTGGTTTAATGACATCGTTAGAACCAGTGGGTTTCTACGGGCGTAGAATTTGTAAACAACTTTAGGATTGTCAGATTGTTTTAGATACCGTGAAAGAAAATTCAGCTGCTGATTATTTTCCCTTTAATGATTACTGTTGCGATTAGTAAACTAATGGAGAATGCAATTAAAATATTCACTGTACTAATACAAATTAAATTCAGCTCACTACAGAAACATCACGACGGCAGTCTATCTTAATAAAGCATTAAGTGTCTGTAAGACGATTGAGCCTATTTTAACACGAATTAGTAGGATATTACCGACTTTTGACTTCGAAAAGATCTGTATTTACTTCATTTCCTGTATCATTCGCAAGTATTATGAAAATGTGGCATTTCAACGATAAAATTATGTATTCACAACAACAACAAATATCTCGGCAGAAAACGGAAGTGGCATTATGAAATTGGCAGTACCGTAAGGTTTTCGCTCTGACACTAAGGGTTACTGTAAGTAGCAAGACGAATTTTGCTCGAACGTTATCTTACGATTCCCTTATGGAGTTTGTATCTGCCTGCTTGTAGCTCTACTACAAGAGAATTAAAAATCTGGCTTTCAGCGAGTCTCGAAAGGCGAACGAAAGCAGCTTGCACCTGGTAGCCAAGCATGTTACCTAGGAACTGGTTTTTTCCTGAAGTGGGAAGACATCCTTTTGTGGTTGAATTGTTGGCAAATGTCAGTCAGACGTGTGCCGTTGGTCTAAGCGTTTCGGTATGTTGAATTTGTACCAATGATTTTTCTACAGGTTTTTTCTGTTCCAAATAGAGAGTTGAAGTCTCCCATTAGTATTTTCACGTCATCTTGGTGAATTTTGCTTATAGTATTTTCGAGTGTGTTCCAGAATTCTTCGACATTTTTGGTGTTTTTCTTATTTTCGATGTTGGTGGAAGCATGTGCATCGATGAGTGTATATTTTTTACTGGGGCTCAGAATGAGCATAGTAATAAGTCGATGGTTGATGGGTGTGATTTCTTTGACAGAGATGATGATAGATCTGTGTTCGAGAAAAGCAATGCCAAAGATTGGTACGCCTTTCGCTACCTTTTGTTGTATTTTGCTCTTGAAGATGCAATGGTTTCCGTAATGCAAGGTTTCACTGTCAGTTAGTCGTGGTTCGTGAAGAGCAAGGATGATAATTTTTTGTTGGTCGATTTCTTTTGTGAGATTATTTAGTATTCGTGCTTGGATCAATGTATCGATGTTTAGTTTTAAAATGCATGTTTTCTGCTTGTAGGGAAATTTACCAGAGATCTTCGATATTCTCTGCCGTGCTAACCTGGACTCCCCAGAATCCGAAAATCCAACTGCCGCCTGTCGACAGCCGGGTTGTGTACCACCTGGGGTAAAGTTGACTTTGCTTGCACAGTTCATGTTTGCTTGTGTTTCGTTGGTTTGGCTTGGGTGACACCAGGACCGGACAGGACCAGAGGGTGTTGAAGCCTTTGGAAGCAAATATTTTCACCCGAGCTCAATGAGCTAACAGACGGTGACCAGAGTAGCGGTGAGTTTCATTCAAACGTGCGTGGATTTTGGGATCAACGGATTGAGTAGCCGTTCAGGATTGTGTTAGTATTTGGTTCACCCCAAGTATTTGATTTCCTCGGTACAACCCATATGGGGGGAGGGTTTCCCCTATCGGCCCCACGGGATTATTATTATTATTATTATTATTATTATTATTATTATTATTATTATTGTCATTATGTCATCAGCAAATCCGATATGGTACATCTTCCCACCACTGAAATAGAAGTGCATTGCTCGATTCAGTATTTCCATCACATAAATGTGGGTTATAATTACGTTACATTGCTACTAGTAGACATATTTCTCACTTTTTCGTAGGCAGTTGCTACCTGTTACTCCATCATAGGAATTTATGTGCGCAGCATTGTTGCAATACAGACGTTCAAATTATCCGATTTCTGTAATTTCATTTCGATATCAGATCGTTCCAATCGGATCCAGCCAGTCAGGCTTAGTGTGGATATCCGAATACGACTCTCATCATTTGATAGACTGGGTAAACCACATTCTTAATCCGACGTTTGAATCTAGATCACTTATTTATGACAGGGCCTGAATTCATAAACACTGTGCAAAATAATAATACAATGTGCTTATTACTAATATGTTATTTAAATATAAATATATGAACAAACGAGATAACAGTTTATTTACAGGAGCAGAGCTCCATCCATCATAGCAGAGCAGTGCGAGATTGGTTTCAGGGCCAAGAGAGGATAAAGCTGTTGGCGTTTGTTCCACGATCACCGAACATCAACCAGATAGAGAATATGTGGGCAGAGGTAACAAGGTCATTGCCATGTGGACCTACAAATGCAAGCGACCACTGGACGAATATAGAAAACGTTTGGTGGGAAGAAAACCATCACGCTACACTGTCGACGACTTAATGAAATCAATGCCCCTACGCCTTCGAGAAATCTTACGTAATGATCGTGGGTGGGTTGGTTACTTAAAGTATACTCGTCCACAAAACCCATGTGGACAATTATCTGATAGTCGGTCAAGCTTCGTTTTGTCGCAGCTCTTTAGATACAAGTCCATTTACTTTCAGTCTCCTCCTTACAATTCTTGCAATGCAAGGTAATTAAAAAATCTCATCCACTCGACGCCAACTGAGGAACTGACTGGTGTATGTGTTGTTCAACACACAGTAGTTGTCACCCTCGCTGGAATCAGTGACTGTTTGTGTGTGTGTGTGTTTCGTGTTCACGCACAATCTGAATCAATACTGTTAACAACCAACAATAAATATTGCATCAAATATGACTGTAAAGTGTTTTAATGCGATGGGAAGTTACAAACTGAACTTTTACTCAACCCACGACCTGCATATTACGTTAAGTAAGATATATTAACTCCATAGTATCGTTAGCAGAGGACAGTGCGCTCTTGTTGTCGAGGCTCGCGACAAGTGCAGCGATTAGCAGTGCCCAATGCCGCCGCGATTTGTTTATGTTGGCTGAGCGTGGACACTGCAGCAGACGCTTCGCCATAAAGAGAAAGAAATCGCCTTGGCTCTGACTGCAGTGAGCGGATATCACTGCCTGCGTGTTCTTATAGTAACCAACGTGAGACTCTACTCACAAGTGCCATGGAGAAATTGCAACGGGTATCATGTCATTAGTCATCAGAATATTAACCAGTGATGAAATGTCCACTCTATTTGAATCCCATGAAAATAGGAACCTTCTCACAAAGGAATGTGAGGTGATATCAAAATTTATCCAACATACAAAAATTAACTGCAGGGCTTTCATGTATGCAGTAGTAGCAGACAAGGAAATATTATGTCTTGGAAGCGTATATTTCATTTCCTCTTCTCATATTAACGCCCTTGTTTTAGTATGAAGTGAGAAAATAAACACGAAAAACAAAAGTTCCTGAGAAGCATATCAGTCATTTCCTCTTCTCATATCGTAACTTTTGTTTTAGTATGAAGTAAAAAAATAAACAGTTTAAGGTTGTGAAGCATAATATGACACCAGATTCTTATCGTAGGCGCTATCGGAAACGCAAAAAGCAGGGAGCTGCCCATTCTTTTGTCCAACAGTCTGTCTCCTTCCATGCATTACTCCCGCTAGGAGATTCTTATTTAAGGACTTGTGGGCATCAAGTTCTTCAGCAGAACAAGCCTTATCTTATTGTGCTAATTACGGTATGGAAAAAATGCAACAAAGACGATTTCCCTTACAGCAGTGGGGATATTTGCAAATGTCTGTATTCATCAATGACTACCAGCTGCCACAACAATGCACAGAAGCCCTGCGGCAGGCAACACAACTGTGCGTGCACTTCAGACTTCATTCAGTAAGACGTCAGGAGATGGATGGAAACGTCAAATTAATGTCGCTTTCCGAGTCGTATTCAATCCAGAATGAGGTGTTATTAAGGTAGTTGAGTGTTCTAGCAATTACACTTTTACAATTCCCATATGAGTATTCCGATAGCCAAAAGAATCCGTTAGTGTGAAACTATCGGGAACTGCATTAATAGCAAACTGCAAGAACTTGAGACAATACGCGGACTCTTCTCTTCGCTGAGTGACCTATTACTGTTATTTAGGGTTCTCTTCATCCTAGGCGTAATGCAAATGGAACATCAGTGGCGCTTTCCGCTATTCTTGACAAACATCAGCAACTTGTAATCACTGCGAGTTACAACTTCGTGATGATATGGCTCAGGTTGTCAGCAGTTGTGGTGGTGTTATGCTCTAAAAACTGCTTACAGTAACGTTAATTGTGGCACACGTAATTTAGCGCTGACTACCTATTTAAGTAAAGATAGTGTTGTGGCGTCGTCGCTTTTCTTTATTTGACCTCAGCTTGAGTAATCCGATTTAACGAACATAGTACTTCATTCGCGGGCTGCTAATGATACAGTATGACTACTGAGATCATCGTGCGGGTATTACATTAATTCTACAATGAATTACTTAACAAATATTACCCTCAGCTATGCAGCTGGAATGACTCATTACACAGGTACTCTATGTTGCACTTGGTTAAGGGATCAGTTAGCTGCAATCCTGCTTCTACTGTTCGTAAATACTTATATACTTCATAAATGGTTCAAATGGCTCTGAGCACTATGGGACTTAACTTCTGAGGTCATCAGTCTACTAGAACTTAGAACTACTTAAACCTAACTAACCTAATGACATCAGACACATCCATGCCCGAGACAGGATTAGAACCTGCGACCGTAGCGGTCGCGGGGTTCCAGTCTGTAGCGCCTAGAACCGCTCGGCGACCTCGGCCGGCATACTTGTATACTGACCATTCGTTATTTGACTAAATATGAACTACAATGTGATTCGCATATATATGACATGGGTTAGCGCCGGCACAAAGCAGTCACTAACGGTTGGAAGCCGTTTAAGTCCCGTTACACTGATGGCAAGACAAATGCTCGCAAATCACCTCTATTGCCTCAAAAACAATTGCATCTTAAATATGGGAGGACCGACGTCCACACTGTCACAGCGCTTTGAAATACAGCTAAGACGTCATATGAATATTTGTGACCGACTGGGCTTCGAACCTGGACCTCCTGCTTACTAGACAGACATGCTGATCACTGCACTATTTCTTTTTTTTAAAAAAGTTTAAGAAGACTTTCAGCACCAGGTAGGCGGAGGCAAAGGGGGCAGGGGTCGAAGATCCGAGGTCTGGCCTCAATGCCTCCCCTATACCTGTTACTGAGCAGCTGCATTATTCCCATGTATTCCATGTTTGCAGCCATATATGCCGTTTAATTGTGGAACAAAATTGAAGTAGTAATTAAGGTAAAATAAAGTACAGATTGCCGCCTCCAATGGCGTACGTTCCTTTTAGAACATAACTTATAACAGTGAAGAGGGTGACGGAAAAATACATAGCAAACATTCATTCAGAAATATATTCACAATTTTAGTTATTATGCCCTTAACCATAATCCGAGTTGGAGTCTCTCTTCAGTTACAGCTAACCAGTGCGCACCTATTGCACTATTGTAAGAACCGAGATGCAGTATTTTGGATTTAAAATGTTGTAAATTCGTTGTAAGAACTTATGAGACCAAGCTGCTTAGGTCACCGGTCCCTAATCGTACACACTGTTTAATCTAACTTAAACTAATTTACGCTATGGACAGCACACACACCCATACCGGAGGGAGGACTCGAACCTCCGACGGTGGGCACTGTCGGGACACAGCAGCCAACCTCTCTTCAGCACCTGTCTACACACGCTTCTCGTCAGACGCGAATTCCCATCTTTGCCGCATCCCATATGCGTGGTACCCTCCCCCCCCCCCCCCCCCCCCCCCACGGCCAATTTATTCCACTCGCTCGCGGCTACGCTGTATTCCCGCTAGGGTTCGGACGTTGTTGTGCGTCTAGCACTGAAAACTTTTGATGACCCGTCGATACCCAAATAATTATACAGGATGTTTGAGTAGGAATAGTAAATATTGTAGGAGGTGGTGGTATAGACAAATCGCAGAAAAAAATGCCATATAACCCCCTGTATATGGATATACACCATGAACAATGGACCTTGCCGTTGGTGGAGAGGCTTGCGTGCCTCAGCGATACAGATGGCCGCACCGTAGGTGCAACCACAACGGAGGGGTATCTGTTGAGAGGCCAGACAAACGTGTGGTTCCTGAAGAGGGGCAGCAGCTGTTTCAGTAGTTGCAGGGGCAACAGTCTGGATGATTGACTGATATGGCCTTGCAACACTAATCAAAACGGCCTTGCTGTGCTGGAACTGCAAACGGCTGAAAGCAAGGGGAAACTACGGCCGTAATTTTTCCCGAGGGCATGCAGCTTTACTATATGATTAAATGATGATGGCGTCCTCTTGGGTAAAATATTCCGGAGGTAAAATAGTCCCCCATTCGGATCTCCGGGCGGGGACTACTCAAGAGGACGTCGTTATCAGGAGAAAGAAAACTGGCGTTCTACGGATCGGAGCGTGGAATGTCAGATACCTTAATCGGGCAGGTAGGTTAGAAAATTTAAAAAGGGAAATGGATAGGTTGAAGTTAGATGTAGTGGGAATTAGTGAAGTTCGGTGGCAGGAGGAACAAGACTTTTGGTCAGGTGAATGCAGGGTTATAAATACAAAATCAAATAGGGGTAATGCAGGAGTAGGTTTAATAATGAATAAAAAAAATAGGAGTGCGGGTAAGCTACTACCAACAGCATAGTGAACGCATTATTGTGGCCAAGATAGACACGAAACCCATGACTACAACAGTAGTACAAGTTTATATGCCAACTAGGTCTGCAGATGATGAAGAAATTGATGAAATGTATGATGAGATAAAAGAAATTATTCAGGTAGTGAAGGGAGACGAAAATTTAATAGTCATGGGTGACTGGAATTCGAGAGTAGGAAAAGGGAGAGAAGGAAACATAGTGGGTGAATATGGATTGGGGGAGAAGAATGAAAGAGGACCGTCTGGTAGAATTTTGCACAGAGCATAACTTAATCATAGCTAACACGTGGTTCAAAAATCATAAAAGAAGATTGTATACATGGAAGAATCCTGGAGATACTAGAAGGTATCAGATAGATTATATAATCTTAAGACAGAGATTTAGGAATCAGGTTTTAAATAGTAAGACATTTCCAGGGGCAGATGTGGACTCTGATCACAATCTATTGGTCATGAACTGTAGATTAAAACTGAAGAAACTGCAAAAAGGTGGGAATTTAAGGAGATGGATAAACTGACTAAACCAGAGATTGTACAGAGTTTCAGGGAGAGCATAAGGGAACAATTGACAGGAATGGTGGAAAGAAATACAGCAGAAGAAGAATGGGTAGCTCTGAGGGATGAAGTAGTGAAGGCAGCAGAGGATCAAGTAGGTAAAAAGACGAGGGCTAGTAGAAATCCTTGGGTAACAGAAGAAATACTGAATTTAATTGATGAAAGGAGAAAATATAAAAACGCAGTAAATGAAGCAGGATGAAGGAAATACAAACTTCTCAAAAATGAGATCGACAGGAAGTGCAAAATGGCTAAGCAGGCATGGCTAGACGACAAATGTAAGGATGTAGAGGCTTATCTCACAGGAAAATTAAAGAGACCTTAGGAGAAAAGAGAGCTTCTTGTATGAATATCAAGAGCTCAGATGGAAACCCAGTTCTAAGCAAAGAAGGGAAAGCAGAAAGGTGGAAGGAGTATATAGAGGATCTATACAAGGGCGATGTACTTGAGGACAATATTATGGAAATGGAAAAGGATGTAGATGAAGATGAAATGGGAGATACGATACTGCGTGAAGAGTTTGACAGAGCACTGAAAGACCTGAGTCGGAACAGGGCCCTCGGAGTAGACAACATTCCATTGGAACTACTGACGGCCTTGGGAGAGCCAGTCCTGACAAAACTCTACTCTGGCGAAATACCTTCAGACTTCAAGAAGAATATAATAATTCCAATCCCAAAGAAAGCAGGTGTTGACAGATGTGAAAATTACCGAACTATCTGTTTAATAAGTCACAGCTGCAAAATACTAACGCGAATTCTTTACAGACGAATGGAAAAACTGGTAGAAGCCGACCTCGGGGAAGATCAGTTTGGATTCCGCAGAGATGTTGGAACACGTGAGGCAATACTGGCCCTACGACTTATCTTAGAATATAGATTAAGGAAAGGTAAACCTACATTCCTAGCATTTGTAGACGTAGAGAAAGCTTTTGACAATCTTGACTGGAATACTCTCTTTCAAATTCTAAAGGTGGCAGGGGTAAAATACAGGGAGCGAAAGGCTGTTTACAATTTGTACAGAAACCAGATGGCAGTTATAGGAGTCTACATCTACATCTACATTTACATTTATACTCCGCAAGCCACCCAACGGTGTGTGGCGGAGGGCACTTTCCGTGCCACTGTCATTACCTCCCTTTTCTGTTCCAGTCGCGTATGGTTCGCGGGAATAACGACTGCCTGAAAGCCTCCGTGCGCGCTCGAATCTCTCTAATTTTACATTCGTGATCTCCTCGGGAGGTATAAGAAGGGGGAAGCAATATATTCGATACCTCATCCAGAAAGAAGGGGTATGAAAGGGAAGCAGCGGTTGGGAAGGGAGTGAGACAGGGTTGTAGCCTGTCCCCAGTGTTATTCAATCTGTATTTTGAGCAAGCAGTAAAGGAAACAAAAGAAAAATTCGGAGTAGGTATTAAAGTCCATGGAGAAGAAATAAAAACGTTGAGGTTCGCCGATGACATTGTAATTCTGTCAGAGACAGCAAAGGACTTGGAAGAGCAGTTGAACGGAATGGACAGTGTCTTGAAATGAGGGTATAAGATGAACATCAACAAAAGCAAAATAAGGATAATGGAATGTAATCGAATTAAGCCGGGTGATGCTGAGGGAATTAGATTAGGAAGTGAGACACTTAAAGTAGTAACGGAGGTTTGCTATTTGGGGAGCAAAATAACTGATGATGGTCGAAGTAGAGAGGATATAAAATGAAGACTGGCAATGAGAAGGAAAGCGTTTCTGAAGAAGAGAAATTTGTTAACATCGAGTATAGATTTAAGTGTCAGAAAGTCGTTTCTGAAAGTATTTGTGTGGAGTGTATGGAAGTGAAACATGGACGATAAATAGTTTGGACAAGAAGAGAATAGAAGCTTTCGAAATGTGGTGCTACAGAAGAATGCTGAACATTAGATGGGTAGATCACATAACTAATGAGGAGGTATTGAATAGAATTGGGGAGAAGAGGAGTTTGTGGCACAACTTGACAAGAAGGGACCGGTTGGTAGGACATGTTCTGAGGCATCAAGGGATCACCAATTTAGTATTGGAGGGCAGCGTGGAGGGTAAAAATCGTAGAGGGAGACCAAGAGATGAATACAGTAAGCAGATTCAGAAGGATGTAGGTTGCAGTAAGTACTGGGAGATGAAGAAGCTTGCACAGGATAGAGTAGCATGGAGAGCTGCATCAAACCAGTCTCAGGACTGAAGACAGCAACAAGAACATGGATATATGTGTGGTGTGTGTTCTTTCTGGAATGTCCGAAAGAAAAGACACTACGAATCCGGGTTCGAACCTGGTTAGGCACAAATTTTCATCTGACGCCATTGTTCTATTTTAATGCGCATGACAGCCTGAACATCTGTCCTTCAATCTTTAATTGATTAACAAGGTTGTCTATTTCGATTCGTAGTGTTCGTTCTTTCGGAAATGTCCGAAAGAACAGACACACACACACACACACACACACACACACACACACACACACACACATTTTTATCTTAAGTGCTATTCGGAAAATGTTTGGCAACTCAGTGATAGTGCCGGACTGGAGCTGCATCAACCTATTCATTTCACTAGATATAGTTGTAATTTTCTGAACAATTCCTGTTTAATAAGTGACAGCGACAGTGTCTCTCATCATTTACTTTGTCGGAAACCTGCTTCTCTCTGCCCTGGCCTATACTATAGCAATGAGTGATTGCTTACATTCTTGATACCTCACTGGACGTGCTACTGCAACTGTAGCCAAAGATTCAAATCCCGCTGGAAAAGTATGTTTCAAGTCAGATGGTTTTGCTCCTCCCATACTGCCATTGAAGCGATCACAAAGAAATTAAGTATAGGTATCCTATGAAACCTTTGAGTTCATACTGTGGTGCTGTGAAGACGAAAAAAGTAGTTTTTCACAATTATCAGATAACAGATGGAATCTGTCAGATTTCACTAATTATGATTGCATTATTAACTGTTGATTCACAGGCGCTTTTCTTCCGCTTATTGTAACTGTTATTTGAATGTTAGAGCTGGAAGAATAGAAACATCAAATTTTCGCCGTATGGAATGTTCGAATTCACCCTAAATCTTCATGTTTCGAATAAAGGCAGAATATCCGTCAGGAAAGCTGACAACAATAATCCAGGCCATGCCTGTCTTCTGGTGGATGTGCCAATGACAGTGATCTCAATAACAATATTATACAGCAAATATACATTGCCAACTCAACCACTGGAGAAGCTCCAAAACTGGGAATCGCGTCTGGTAAATACGCATTCAAGGTTTCGGTCCGATTAAGTCAATAAAACACAAATAATTGCCGCAGTTATTAATTTATGACATTTAGTTTGCATTCAGTGCATCGATGTATTACAAGTAATTGCACTCTAGCCCCTAAACCTAGTTACAGAAATGCGAATAAGACTCTTTGACATATAATGAGGATCTTGCGGCCCTTGCCACCCGCAATTTCGAAATGAAGCTATAGTCACTTCCGAGGTCACTCACAGAACACATCAGCTGGTATCCTTCATGGCGGTATAATTGAAACTTGGCAACAGCGCAGAATATGTTTGGCAACTCTGTGACCGACGAGTTACTTCCTTAATGGCACAGAACTATCCTGCTAAATTCACCTGATATTATCGTGTCATTTCAATTTAATACTGAGTGATTTTCGCTTGAGATGTGACATAAGAATATCAGTTAATCCTTTTGAATCCACGAAAGTCGTTCCACATGGGAAATACAAGTACTGTCGCCTCTTATGTTGCGGTTTATCTGACATAGCGCTTACTGGGTCAATAAGTAAGTGGAAGACACCGCGCCTGTCCGCTAGCTCCTAGGTAGTGTGTGTGTGTGTGTGTGTGTGTGTGTGTGTGTGTGTCCAGAAGGGGAAGGGGGAAGAATTTTTTTCCTGTTTGTATGAGAGGGACGATTTTTGCCGGCATGGTAGCTCAGCATGTTCGGTCAGAGGGTTAGCTGCCCTCTGCAATAAAAAAACTGAGTCAATGGATCAACCAGGAACTCCCGGGTGTCTTCCGACGTCCACCTCGAGCAGATACAACGAACTAAAAAGAAGAAAATGAGATAAAAAAAAGAAAAAAAAGTGACGTGCTTGCCTGTCAGGTGCATGCTGCCTGTGTTCGCCTGTCGACCCTCGCCGAAAGCCAGATTTTTAATTGTTTTGTAGCAGAGAAGCAGGCAGATACAAATTCAATGAGGGAATCGTAAGACAACGCTCTAGCAAAATTCGTCTTGCTTCTTTTAGTAACCCTTAGTGTCAAAGCGAAAATCCTTGAGGTACTGCCAAATTCATAATGCCACGTTTTTGTTTCTGTCGACATATTTTTTGTTGTTGTGAGTACATAATTTTATCTATGAACTGCCACATTTTCATAATACTTGCGAAGCAAATCATGTGAAGTAACACTTCACCAACTTGTTGGGAACGTGGAAAAAGCACTATCCTTTCTGGATGCTCTCTGTATCTTCCTGGATGTCGAGTAATACGACCTTCGAGTAAATAGTTAGAGATGAAGAACCTAGTGGTGAATGAACTCATAGATGAGCTGAATGCGGGAGACTACTCTTGAAAAGAATAAGTAGACGATCTATTCACAGTAAGACTTAGAAAATTTGCTAGTACTGTTAAACCTATGTGCACTGAACATTGTGAAAAAGTATTTAAAGACGAGCCCCACGAAAATTGGTGTAGTATTATTTATGGGGAAGCATGTCCAGCACACATACTGAAAAATTATGTTTCTCGATGAAACTTTAGAGAGGGTTGTAGTGTATCTAGAGGTAGCCCTGGATGGAAAACTATTATGAACACCTCACATAAAGAATATTTTCCACTGCGAAAGATAATCTTATAAGCACTAGAAGCTGCTGTAGGGTAAATGGGGCCTAAACCCAGTACATACTGGATACACATCCCTGCAAAAAGACCAATGATAATTTATTGGCCTATAATATTAACGACGTCGAACAGAAGGTGGATGCTAGGGGGTCTGGCAAAGTGCAGAGACTGGTCTGCTTTCACAAACAGATGGAATTTGCAGGACATCCACTCTTGGAGTGGATATTATGCTGGACATGCCCGCCTTACACCTGTAGCTTAAAATGGAGGCAGCGGCAGGAACATAAAGGCTAAAAATTGGAAATAACTGGATATAGTTAGAATATACGGAATCCCAAACCAGTAAGGCGATGGCTGGGGAAATGCTGACTAACTACACAATAACTTCTAGCTGTTTTAATAAACTTTGCCATGTAACAGTTGGAAGCAGGGAGCAGTGGAAAAATGAACCACAACACAGTGCTGGAGACACAATACTGACAGATCGAAAACAGATGAAAGTACCAGGTGTGGTGTACTACCTAGAATCTCTTTAGGGAAGATGACCACAGTATTACACTTTTTTTCTGTCAGAATGTGCACGGGTGAAAATTAGAGTAGACCCTACAAAAATCGTAACATCTACTTTTACTCAGACAGCCAAGCAGCTCTGAAATCTGTATCAGCCTCTGCAACTAGATCGAAGGTCGTTGCAGAATTCCATGAAGCATTTTCTTTCGGACATGTCCAAAAGAACAGACACCACACATATATCCATACATAGGGTGTTTCAGGAGGAATAGTAGATATTTTAGCAGGTGGTAGTACAGGCGAAAAAAATTTCATATAAATGCGTCCACTTTTTATTGAGTACAGAGATACAGCTGTTAGTATGTAACGCTAACAAACTCAAAGCAAAGGCAAATGAGGACATTCAAAGTAGATTTTCAAAAATTCACCAACCAACTTCAATGCACATTTGACTTCTCTTGATAACACCACGTGTAGCTCTACTGAGGTCGTCTTTGCGTTCTTTTATGAGGGCTGCACTATTCATAACCCGAACGATCAAATCGGCTCTTGGGTTTACTTTTTATTTGTAGACTTCGCCTTTAACCATCCCCACAGGCAAAAATCCAAAGAGATAAGATCTGAGGACATTGAAGGCCAAGAAAAGTGCCCATATCTAATGATCCACCTTACGGGAAATGTTAGGTTTGGATAATGAGTCACCTGACGACTAGAATGTGCATGAGCAACGTCATGCTGGAGGAACGTAGGCATTCTTGTAGCCAAATGAACCTGCATCTTGGTTCTTACAATAGCGCAACAGGTGCGCACTGGTTAGATGTAAATGAAGAGAGATTCCAACTCGGCTTGAGGTTAAGGGCGAATCCCAAGCGCATGGCCACGAACAATTAGGAGCAGAAACTTAATGTCATCGGAACCTTGTTGAAGGACCATGACATGCGATTGTTAGACCGACTGCAGAAAGTTCACTTTATAAATACATACATACTTAGCAAAATATATCATGTCACAGCAGTGTTACCGATACTGCAGGTCACTGCACATAAAATATTAGGTGTAGCCTCTTGGTATGTGTGGAAACAAAATATCTTCAAAGTATCCCTCCACACGGCGACTTTGCAAAGGCAAAACGGAGGACTTGGAATTAAAGACGTGCTTTTAAACAAATACATGCCACTAAGACAGCCATCACGAAACTTCTGTTCCTCTCGTTAGATCCTGGGGATAGGAACGCTTCTGTTAATGTAGCATGCTAGCCTAGATTACGTCCGAAAGTACTATGGCGATTGGAGCTGTATAAGACTTCCACCAGCACAAACCAACACTAGAACCGTCTATGATTATATTAGCAGATATCGCCTTCACAAACAAATTCCGGTAAATTAACCTACAAAAAACTGGATGAACGCCTGGAAAAATATCAACAATAAAATTCTACCAACTAGAGTTTGTAAACGAAACCATACCCACAAAGGAACGATTATGGAACATCAAATTGAGACCATCTCCATACTGTGACTAATGTCGGCTTGTAGAAACTGTAGCGCACATCTCCTTATGTGAAAACAGAATCGGAATTTGTAACTGGACTAGGAAGAAATTAGCACTATCAACAGAACCGCAGAAAGTCATATACCGATAACTGAAGCTTTACAACCCGACTGGAAATGTTACGCGTCCGCAAAGAATACAGTTACTCGTGGCTTCTGGGACAGTTTGTGTTTTACGTCGTAAAAAAAAAAAACTTAGAAGACTACATGTTTTATATTGCAGAAGAACATTTTACGCTGAAGAAGAATAACAAATATCAGGAATGGTTTCAAATTTTGTTTTTATCTATTGATTTATGTGGGCTATGAAGAGGTAGACAGTTTTTTTGATTAGAAGCAGAAAACTATTCTTTCACTTTTTTTTATTCCTGGAATATTCTTTTACGTTGGTTCTAAAATCAAAACTGTTCTAATTTGGCAAAACCACTCCACCTCCGAAATTTTTTTCATTTGTTGAAAAATATACTTCCTTACAGACCTCATATGCATCCAGTGTAAATTGTGAATATATTTCTGAATGAATGTTTGCTATGTATTTTTCCGTCACCCATTTCACTGTTATAAGTTATGTTCTACAAGGAACGTACGCCATTGGAGGCGGCAATCTGTAATTCATTTTACGTTAACAACTACTTCAATTTTGTTCCACAATTTAAATGTATAAATGGGTGCAAACATGGAATACATGGGAATAATGCAGCTGCTCAGTGACAGGTTGTAAGTGGCGTGAATATAAGTAGCGTGAATATAAGGACGCTATGTGCAAGAAGCATGAAGCGCCCTTCGAATGTATCCTGATAGCTAAAAGAGCCACGCGTACTTTGAATAAGAAAACGCTACTTGACACTGAAATCAATATAAAAGATAGGGTCGCCACCAACTCTAGCCACACGACAAGAAGAGGTAGCACTGAGTCGGAAAATTACTTAATTTATTAATAAGAAAAACTCACAAAAGAACAGTCATTGTAAAGTCATTGATAATGAATGTGATGTAGTTATTAATATGATCCAGGCATTCTTCCCGTGAATCAAATATTGAGTAAAGTAAAGAGGTCGTGAACACCATGCGTAAGTGCAGCCTGCAGCAAGATTCGTGAAAACACGATCTATTCCAGAGCATTTGTTTCAGATAAAAAAAGGGACACTAATCACTACACCTGTGCACATGGAAACGCTATAGGTGGGCCAACAAGGAAAACTATAAGGTAACGGCGACGTAACATCGGTACACAAGATAAGATTGAAGGCAAAATTATTTATTCCTTAAAACATTGATGTAGTGCATCTATAGACTGCTGTTGCATGCTAACTATGTACAATTGCTTGTGAAATACTACACGTTTCATAACAGACTCGCGTGCCCACTCGGTCCGTGGAGACAATTTCTATGGACCGTGGCCAAATTTTAATCACATGAGACAAAGAAAATTCACAAATACACAAAAATTACCAAGATCCGTAAAAGATTAGAAGCATACACACACAGTTGTAGGCACATAAACATTCACACTGAACCGAGGGCACTTCAACATATGCAACTCCTTTGTGCCGCGTTCCTCTCACGGATGAAAGTCAAGACTGCATTGGGAATCAAACTGAAAGTCTACAAAAGCCTTGCATTCCCTGCTGCAACCCAGCAAGTAAATCTTTATAAGACGAAATTCGAGACCAAAAGCTAAAAGCTCCCCTCTCTATGTGACAACGCGCCACGCGGTCAGTCCAACTCACCCTTCTTCAACTGGAGCACAGCTGTGTACGCTTCCCGTACCGGCGGCAGACTGCCTCCCGCTTCTCCAGCCTCTTCCACGCTCCGCGTGGACCGGAAAACCCCAGGATGCCATTTCCGCCACCAACCTAACGCAGGTGGATTTCTCCCAAGTAGCGGAAACCTCTTTGCCGACTTGACCACTACGAGAGTTGGCAATGAAAGGTGGCTACAGGGCCCTTTCAAGGTATAGGGGAGGCATTGAGGCCAGACCTCGGATCTTCGACCCCTGCCCTCTTTGCCTCCGCCTACCTGGTGCTGAAAGTCTTCTCAAACTTTTTTTTAAAAAAAAGAAATAGTGCAGTGATCAGCATGTCTGTCTAGTAAGCAGGAGGTCCAGGTTCAAAGCCCAGTCGGTCACAAATATTCATTTGCCGTCTTAGCTGTATTTCAAAGCGCTGTGACAGTGTGGACGTCGGTCCTCCCATATTTAAGATGCAATTGTTTTCTGAGGCAATAGAGGTGACTTGCGAACATTTGTCTTGCCATCAGTGTAACGGGACTTAAACGACTTCCAGCCGTTAGTGCTTGCTTTGTGCCGGCGCTAACCCATGTCATATATATGCGAATCAGATTGTAGTTCATATTTAGTCAAATAACGAATGGTCAGTATACAAGTATGCCGGCCGAGGTCGCCGAGCGGTTCTAGGCGCTACAGACTGGAACCCCGCGACCGCTACGGTCGCAGGTTCTAATCCTGTCTCGGGCATGGATGTGTCTGATGTCATTAGGTTAGTTAGGTTTAAGTAGTTCTAAGTTCTAGTAGACTGATGACCTCAGAAGTTAAGTCCCATAGTGCTCAGAGCCATTTGAACCATTTATGAAGTATATAAGTATTTACGAACAGTAGAAGCAGGATTGCAGCTAACTGATCCCTTAACCAAGTGCAACGTAGAGTACCTGTGTAATGAGTCATTCCAGCTGCATAGCTGAGGGTAATATTTGTTAAGTAATTCATTGTAGAATTAATGTAATACCCGCACGATGATCTCAGTAGTCATACTGTATCATTAGCAGCCCGCGAATGAAGTACTATGTTCGTTAAATCGGATTACTCAAGCTGAGGTCAAATAAAGAAAAGCGACGACGCCACAACACTATCTTTACTTAAATAGGTAGTCAGCGCTAAATTACGTGTGCCACAATTAACGTTACTGTAAGCAGTTTTTAGAACATAACACCACCACAACTGCTGACAACCTGAGCCATATCATCACGAAGTTGTAACTCGCAGTGATTACAAGTTGCTGATGTTTGTCAAGAATAGCGGAAAGCGCCACTGATGTTCCATTTGCATTACGCCTAGGACGAAGAGAACCCTAAATAACAGTAATAGGTCACTCAGCGAAGAGAAGAGTCCGCGTATTGTCTCAAGTTCTTGCAGTTTGCTATTAATGCAGTTCCCGATAGTTTCACACTAACGGATTCTTTTGGCTATCGGAATACTCATATGGGAATTGTAAAAGTGTAATTGCTAGAACACTCAACTACCTTAATAACACCTCATTCTGGATTGAATACGACTCGGAAAGCGACATTAATTTGACGTTTCCATCCATCTCCTGACGTCTTACTGAATGAAGTCTGAAGTGCACGCACAGTTGTGTTGCCTGCCGCAGGGCTTCTGTGCATTGTTGTGGCAGCTGGTAGTCATTGATGAATACAGACATTTGCAAATATCCCCACTGCTGTAAGGGAAATCGTCTTTGTTGCATTTTTTCCATACCGTAATTAGCACAATAAGATAAGGCTTGTTCTGCTGAAGAACTTGATGCCCACAAGTCCTTAAATAAGAATCTCCTAGCGGGAGTAATGCATGGAAGGAGACAGACTGTTGGACAAAAGAATGGGCAGCTCCCTGCTTTTTGCGTTTCCGATAGCGCCTACGATAAGAATCTGGTGTCATATTATGCTTCACAACCTTAAACTGTTTATTTTTTTACTTCATACTAAAACAAAAGTTACGATATGAGAAGAGGAAATGACTGATATGCTTCTCAGGAACTTTTGTTTTTCGTGTTTATTTTCTCACTTCATACTAAAACAAGGGCGTTAATATGAGAAGAGGAAATGAAATATACGCTTCCAAGACATAATATTTCCTTGTCTGCTACTACTGCATACATGAAAGCCCTGCAGTTAATTTTTGTATGTTGGATAAATTTTGATATCACCTCACATTCCTTTGTGAGAAGGTTCCTATTTTCATGGGATTCAAATAGAGTGGACATTTCATCACTGGTTAATATTCTGATGACTAATGACATGATACCCGTTGCAATTACTCCATGGCACTTGTGAGTAGAGTCTCACGTTGGTTACTATAAGAACACGCAGGCAGTGATATCCGCTCACTGCAGTCAGAGCCAAGGCGATTTCTTTCTCTTTATGGCGAAGCGTCTGCTGCAGTGTCCACGCTCAGCCAACATAAACAAATCGCGGCGGCATTGGGCACTGCTAATCGCTGCACTTGTCGCGAGCCTCGACAACAAGAGCGCACTGTCCTCTGCTAACGATACTATGGAGTTAATATATCTTACTTAACGTAATATGCAGGTCGTGGGTTGAGTAAAAGTTCAGTTTGTAACTGCCCATCGCATTAAAACACTTTACAGTCATATTTGATGCAATATTTATTGTTGGTTGTTAATAGTATTGATTCAGTTTGTGCGTAAACACGAAACACACACACACAAACAGTCACTGATTCCAGCGAGGGTGACAACTACTGTGTGTTGAACAACACATACACCAGTCAGTTCCTCAGTTGGCGTCGAGTGGATGAGATTTTTTAATTACCTTGCATTGCAAGAATTGTAAGGAGGAGACTGAAAGTAAATGGACTTGTATCTAAAGAGCTGCGACAAAACGAAGCTTGACCGACTATCAGATAATTGCCCACATGGGTTTTGTGGACGAGTATACTTTAAGTAACCAACCCACCCACGATCATTACGTAAGATTTCTCGAAGGCGTAGGGGCATTGATTTCATTAAGTCGTCGACAGTGTAGCGTGATGGTTTTCTTCCCACCAAACGTTTTCTATATTCGTCCAGTGGTCGCTTGCATTTGTAGGTCCACATGGCAATGACCTTGTTACCTCTGCCCACCTATTCTCTATCTGGTTGATGTTCGGTGATCGTGGAACAAACGCCAACAGCTTTATCCTCTCTTGGCCCTGAAACCAATCTCGCACTGCTCTGCTATGATAGATGGGGCTCTGCTCCTGTAAATAAACTGTTATCTCGTTTGTCCATATATTTATATTTAAATAACATATTAGTAATAAGCACATTGTATTATTATTTTGCACAGTGTTTATGAATTCAGGCCCTGTCATAAATAAGTGATCTAGATTCAAACGTCGGATTAAGAATGTGGTTTACCCAGTCTATCAAATGATGAGAGTCGTATTCGGATATCCACACTAAGCCTGACTGGCTGGATCCGATTAGAACGATCTGATATCGAAATGAAATTACAGAAATCGGATAATTTGAACGTCTGTATTGCAACAATGCTGCGCACATAAATTCCTATGATGGAGTAACAGGTAGCAACTGCCTACGAAAAAGTGAGAAATATGTCTACTAGTAGCAATGTAACGTAATTATAACCCACATTTATGTGATGGAAATACTGAATCGAGCAATGCACTTCTATTTCAGTGGTGGGAAGATGTACCATATCGGATTTGCTGATGACATAATGACAATAATAATAATAATAATAATAATAATAATAATAATCCCGTGGGGCCGATAGGGGAAACCCTCCCCCCATATGGGTTGTACCGAGGAAATCAAATACTTGGGGTGAACCAAATACTAACACAATCCTGAACGGCTACTCAATCCGTTGATCCCAAAATCCACGCACGTTTGAATGAAACTCACCGCTACTCTGGTCACCGTCTGTTAGCTCATTGAGCTCGGGTGAAAATATTTGCTTCCAAAGGCTTCAACACCCTCTGGTCCTGTCCGGTCCTGGTGTCACCCAAGCCAAACCAACGAAACACAAGCAAACATGAACTGTGCAAGCAAAGTCAACTTTACCCCAGGTGGTACACAACCCGGCTGTCGACAGGCGGCAGTTGGATTTTCGGATTCTGGGGAGTCCAGGTTAGCACGGCAGAGAATATCGAAGATCTCTGGTAAATTTCCCTACAAGCAGAAAACATGCATTTTAAAACTAAACATCGATACATTGATCCAAGCACGAATACTAAATAATCTCACAAAAGAAATCGACCAACAAAAAATTATCATCCTTGCTCTTCACGAACCACGACTAACTGACAGTGAAACCTTGCATTACGGAAACCATTGCATCTTCAAGAGCAAAATACAACAAAAGGTAGCGAAAGGCGTACCAATCTTTGGCATTGCTTTTCTCGAACACAGATCTATCATCATCTCTGTCAAAGAAATCACACCCATCAACCATCGACTTATTACTATGCTCATTCTGAGCCCCAGTAAAAAATATACACTCATCGATGCACATGCTTCCACCAACATCGAAAATAAGAAAAACACCAAAAATGTCGAAGAATTCTGGAACACACTCGAAAATACTATAAGCAAAATTCACCAAGATGACGTGAAAATACTAATGGGAGACTTCAACTCTCTATTTGGAACAGAAAAAACCTGTAGAAAAATCATTGGTACAAATTCAACATACCGAAACGCTTAGACCAACGGCACACGTCTGACTGACATTTGCCAACAATTCAACCACAAAAGGATGTCTTCCCACTTCAGGAAAAAACCAGTTCCTAGGTAACATGCTTGGCTACCAGGTGCAAGCTGCTTTCGTTCGCCTTTCGAGACTCGCTGAAAGCCAGATTTTTAATTCTCTTGTAGTAGAGCTACAAGCAGGCAGATACAAACTCCATAAGGGAATCGTAAGATAACGTTCGAGCAAAATTCGTCTTGCTACTTACAGTAACCCTTAGTGTCAGAGCGAAAACCTTACGGTACTGCCAATTTCATAATGCCACTTCCGTTTTCTGCCGAGATATTTGTTGTTGTTGTGAATACATAATTTTATCGTTGAAATGCCACATTTTCATAATACTTGCGAATGATACAGGAAATGAAGTAAATACAGATCTTTTCGAAGTCAAAAGTCGGTAATATCCTACTAATTCGTGTTAAAATAGGCTCAATCGTCTTACAGACACTTAATGCTTTATTAAGATAGACTGCCGTCGTGATGTTTCTGTAGTGAGCTGAATTTAATTTGTATTAGTACAGTGAATATTTTAATTGCATTCTCCATTAGTTTACTAATCGCAACAGTAATCATTAAAGGGAAAATAATCAGCAGCTGAATTTTCTTTCACGGTATCTAAAACAATCTGACAATCCTAAAGTTGTTTACAAATTCTACGCCCGTAGAAACCCACTGGTTCTAACGATGTCATTAAACCAGTGTAGTTTTAAGAGTATTTTCGTCTAGAAATGAATTGCCTTGACGGTTGATCGATCAAGAGCGGGAAAGGTAAAATTTTACGAATGTATGACGAGAGGGACAAGTGCTTGAGAGAGGACTTCCCTATCAATACAAGTGCCTGAGACACGACTTTCCTATCAATCTCCTGGATAGTTTTGTTTCTCAAATCAACAGAGTGATTTGTCATACAGTAGCACAGGTGATGAAGTTTTGTTGCTCGATTTTCTTACACTGCGACCGAAAGGTGTCTCAGCTGTTGGCAACAAATTCCAGCTTTGTTGCACACACTCCTTGGGGCAGAATTCGTAGTCCAAAACACACTTTTGGAGCTATCAGATGTAAAATATTATGTTCACACTACTCTTTGCTCTAGTCTACGTCTTTTGGTAGGGCTCAGCCTTTCATTTCTTCTTAGGAAGTTAACGATAAAGGCATCATAACACGTCACCAGTAACAGTACTGCACAGAAATGCCCAATGAGCGACCTGATGACGTTCAATAATAGTCAATCCGTTGATTTTTGTTGTTTCGAATTAAGCAATGCATTACTCCTACACCAGACTTCTGAACATTGCCTGTTGAATGCAAATGTCGCATGATGGTAAAATGGTAATCCATCACATATCAGTAGTCGAGACTTCCTTAATGTGGAAAATCATTCATGCAAGAACGATCTTTGTTGAAACAAGAATATCTTTTTCTGGCGTATTTTTCCCAAAAGCACTCGCTCCACACACAGTTCAAATCTTTCTAGCTGCCTCCTCTACATTCACCCCTCTGTTATACCAAAAGTAAACGTTGTGTTGCAGATGTTACACCTTTTTCCACTTGCGACTCAATTTTACAATGCTTAACTGTAGTTCATGATTTTCAAGTATGCAAAATCCAATGCGTAACTGCAAGATGATAACTAGAACTTCAAATTCGAAAATGGCATTGATACATACACTGACAGCGTTGTCAGGGGCGGTCAGTTTTATTGGCCACCTTAAGTGGACGACTCGGACTTCGTCTCTGTGGCGGCCGGCTGGCGGTCAGTTTTTATGTCTAAGTCTGTACTTTCGGACGTAATCTAGGCTGGCATCTATATGTGCTACATTAACAGGAGCGTTCCTATCCCCAGGATCTATCGAGAGGAACAGAAGTTTCGTGATGCCTGTCTTAGTGGCATGTATTAGTTTAAAAGCACGTCTTTAAATCCAGATCTTCCGTTTTGCCTCTTCAAAGTCGCCGTTTGGAAGAATACTTTTAAGATATTTTGTTTCCACGCACACCAACACGCTGCAGCTAGTATTTTATGTGCGGTGACCTGCGGTATCGGTAAGACTGCTGCGACATGATATATTTCGCTAAGTATGTATGTATTTATAAACTGAACTTTCTGCAGTCGGTCTAACGATCGCATGTCATGGTCCTTCAACAAGTCTCCGATGACATTAATTTTCCGCTCCCAATTGTTCTTAGCCATTCGCTTGGGATTCGCCCTTCACCACAATCCGAGCTGGAGTCTCTCTTCAGTTACATCTAACCAGTGCACACCTATTGCACTATTGTAAGAACCGAGATGCAGTATTTTGGATTTAAAATTTTGTAAATTTGTGGTAAGATCTTATGGGACCTAGCTGCTTAGGTCATTAGTCCCTAAGCTTACTCACTACTTCATCTAACTTAAACTAACTTACGCTATAGACGACACACCCACCCATGCTGGATGGAGGACTGTAACCACCGACGATAGACGCTATCGGGACACAGCAGCCAACCTCTCTGCAGCACCTATCTATACACGCTCCTCGTCAGACGCGAATTCCCATCTTTGCCGCATACCACATGAAATTAGGTATAGGAATCCTATGAAACTCTTGAGTCCATACTGCGGTCTTGTACAGATGAAAAAAGTAGTTTTTCACAATTATCAGATGACAGATGGAATATGTCAGAGTCCACTAATTATAGTGCAAATGGCTCTGAGCACTATGGGACTTAACTTCTGAGGTCATCAGTCCTCTAGAACTTAGAACTACTTAAACATAACTAACCTAAGGACATCACACACACCCATGCCCGAGGCAGGATTCGAACCTGCGACCGTAGTGGTCGCGCGGTTCCAGACTGTAGCGCCTAGAACCCCTCGGCCACCCAGCCGGCCACTAATTATGACTGCATTATTAATTGTTGGTTCACAGGTTCTTTTCTGCCGCTTATTGTAACTGTTTTTTTAATGTTAGGGCTGGAAGAACACAAACATCAAATTTTCGCCATATGGAATATTCGAATTAAGTCTTCAAGGTTCGAGGAAAGGCAGAATATCCGCCAGAAAAGCTGACAACAAAAAGCCAGGCCATGCCTGTCGTCTGGCGGATGTGCCAGTGGCAGTGATCTCAATAACAATATTGTACAGCAAAGATATGTTGACAACTCAACCACTGGGGAAGCTTCAAAATTGTGAATCGCGTCTGGTGAATATTCTTTCAAGGTTTCGGTCCGATTAAGACAGTAAAATACAGATAATTGTACTAGTTATTAATTTATGACATTTAGTTTGCACTCAGTGCATCGATTTATTACAAGTAATCACACTTTGGCCCCTAAACCTAGTTACAGAAATGCGAATAAGAATCATTGACATATAGTGAGGATATTGCGGCCCTTGCCACCCGCAATTTTGAGACGAAGCTATACTTGCTTCCGAGGTCACTCACAGAACACATCACCTGGTATCCTTCCCGGCAGTATAACTGAAACGGTAACATCGCAGAATATGTTTGGCAACTCTGTGACCGACGAGTTACTTCCTTGATTGCACAGAACTATCTTGGTAAATTCACTTGATCTTATCATGTCATTTCAATTGGATAATGTGATTTTCTCTTGAAATGTGACATAAGGATATGAGTTAATGCTTTTGAGTCAACAAAAGTCGTTCCACACGGGAAATACAACTACTCTCTTCTTCTGTGTTGCGATTTATCTTCAACAGCGGCAAATGGGCCAATACGTAAGTCAAAGACACCCCATCTGTTCACTAGCTCCTAGGTATCAGTCTGCTTTCCGCAGCGCTGCGGCGAGGACGTCTTGTTTACGTCCTGTCCGCGCGGTCGCGAGTGCCCGTAGTTGTTTACTACCGCGTTGTCGCTAGTTTAGAGTCCATCACTACCGACGCAACATGGCACATTCCTACAGACAAACCACCATCAAGATCAGTTTTCAACCCGATCATGCACGACCGCGAGCTTTTGAAGAGGAACGTTTTCTACGTGACGACGTTAAAATTGAACCGCGAGACATAATTGGTATCCATCTCTCTATACGAGCAGTGTTGTCTACGTCAAGCTAGTAAGTGACGAGGTGTGCAACAGAAGCGTGCGCGCACATGCGAACGATCTTAAATTCAAACATTCTGATGGCCATATTGGGGCGGTCTCTATCGATCACGCGAGGCTTGGCCTCCGTACGGTACGCGTCTTCGAACTCCCGTTCGAAGCACCACCGGACGTAGTCACCGCGGCTTTCCAGCCCTACGGCAGAGTGATCAGTCATATGGCCGAAAAATGGACCACCTTTACAACGTACCCCGTTCTTAACGGGGTGCGACAGATTAAAATTGAACTGACCAAACATGTTCAGTCATATCTTGTCATCGGCGGAAGTAGGGCGATCATTATGTATGACGGTCAGCCACGCACTTGCTCTGGTTGTGGCCAAGAAGGGCACGTCCGGTCGGATTGTCTCCGACGACGGCTTACTCAAATCCCGACAGGTGAATCTATGACTCCTCCAAGGGTGACGACCCTTCCTCTCAATTACGCCGAAGTTACACGGGCAGCAACCCTTTCCGATGCTGACCACATTAGTCCGATGGCCGCCCCTGATAGCGAGACCGTGATGGCTTCTGCAGTACAGGATCCGGCCTCTACAACGGCACCCCCATCTGAAGATAATCACCGACCGACCTTGCAAGAAGGCGTGGATGCCAGGATGGACATTGACCCATGTGTTGTGCCGACAGCGGCTTTTCTTCCAGACACCGGAGCAGCAGAAGAAATTCACTCACATTCAGATACTGAAACACACGTCCGTAAACAGCGTTCCCCGCGAAAACACAAGAGACGGCGGCGTGCTCCATCGGACGATTGTTTGCAGCGATCGTCTGACATGGACTGTGGAAATTCCGACGACGGTACCGGCGGTACAGAGGCCGCTGTAACATCAAACTCAACAGATCGCCGTGGTGACGGCTTCAGCCCCTCCGACCCCACAGAACAGCAGGATCACAAGCAGACAGCCGCTGCCGATTCCCAGCCAGCAGAGCCGATGGAGTCAGCGCCGAGTGCCGCAGCAGCCACTAACAGCCACCAACAGGCGATGGTATTTCATGGCGACTGGGCGGACGACTGTGAGGAACACTCCTTGCCCATCGTGTCGGACGACACGGGGGGAACTTTACCCCACCAGTGTTGATCCTTTCCCGCCATCAGTTACAGTGACGAGACAGCCTTACAAGGGTATTGATGGCCAACACGGATGCTATGGATAGACCTCAAACTTATCGCGTTGCAACTACACTCCTGGAAATTGAAATAAGAACACCGTGAATTCATTGTCCCAGGAAGGGGAAACTTTATTGACACATTCCTGGGGTCAGATACATCACATGATCACACTGACAGAACCACAGGCACATAGACACAGGCAACAGAGCATGCACAATGTCGGCACTAGTACAGTGTATATCCACCTTTCGCAGCAATGCAGGCTGCTATTCTCCCATGAAGACGATCGTAGAGATGCTGGATGTAGTCCTGTGGAACGGCTTGCCATGCAATTTCCACCTGGCGCCTCAGTTGGACCAGCGTTCGTGCTGGACGTGCAGACCGCGTGAGACGACGCTTCATCCAGTCCCAAACATGCTCAGTGGGGGACAGATCCGGAGATCTTGCTGGCCAGGGTAGTTGACGTACACCTTCTAGAGCACGTTGGGTGGCACGGGATACATGCGGACGTGCATTGTCCTGTTGGAACAGCAAGTTCCCTTGCCGGTCTAGGAATGGTAGAACGATGGGTTCGATGACGGTTTGGATGTACCGTGCACTATTCAGTGTCCCCTCGACGATCACCAGTGGTGTACGGCCAGTGTAGGAGATCGCTTCCCACACCATGATGCCGGGTGTTGGCCCTGTGTGCCTCGGTCGTATGCAGTCCTGATTGTGGCGCTCACCTGCACGGCGCCAAACACGCATACGACCATCATTGGCACCAAGGCAGAAGCGACTCTCATCACTGAAGACGACACGTCTCCATTCGTCCCTCCATTCACGCCTGTCGCGACACCACTGGAGGCGGGCTGCACGATGTTGGGGCGTGAGCGGAAGACGGCCTAACGGTGTGCGGGACCGTAGCCCAGCTTCATGGAGACGGTTGCGAATGGTCCTCGCCGATACCCCAGGAGCAACAGTGTCCCTAATTTGCTGGGAAGTGGCGGTGCGGTCCCCTACGGCACTGCGTAGGATCCTACGGTCTTGGCGTGCATCCGTGCGTCGCTGCGGTCCGGTCCCAGGTCGACGGGCACGTGCACCTTCCGCCGACCACTGGCGACAACATCGATGTACTGTGGAGACCTCACGCCCCACGTGTTGAGCAATTCGGCGGTACGTCCACCCGGCCTCCCGCATGCCCACTATACGCCCTCGCTCAAAGTCCGTCAACTGCACATACGGTTCACGTCCACGCTGTCGCGGCATGCTACCAGTGTTAAAGACTGCGATGGAGCTCCGTATGCCACGGCAAACTGGCTGACACTGACGGCGGCGGTGCACAAATGCTGCGCAGCTAGCGCCATTCGACGGCCAACACCGCGGTTCCTGGTGTGTCCGCTGTGCCGTGCGTGTGATCATTGCTTGTACAGCCCTCTCGCAGTGTCCGGAGCAAGTATGGTGGGTCTGACACACCGGTGTCAATGTGTTCTTTATTCCATTTCCAGGAGTGTATAAACATCAACACTATACGGACGCGCACTAAGTTATCCTTGCTTCAGGATATGTTGAACTCTGCTTCCATCGACATAGCCCTTCTCCAGGAAGTGTACGTCGACGACTTCCCAGGCATGTACGGTTACGATCCTTGCGTCTCTCCAGCTTCCCCAACAGGCAACGGTGTCGCTGTACTTCTTCGGGATGGGATAGTGGCGGACGATATCCTGTTTCTGCCTGGGGCAAGAGGAATGGCACTCACAGTACTGGGTGTCCGCCTTATCAATATCTACGCACCTCCCGGGACCGACAAACGTCGCGAACGTTCACGATTCTTTGCGGAAGACGTCGCCCCGTTCTTCCAAGGCCGCCACGACCATCTGGTGTTTGGAGGTGACTACAATTGCGTACTGGCGCCCAGAGACCAACTCCCACGACATAATCCATGCCCGGAACTCGAGACGCTAATTCGAGACCTGCAGATGGTGGACACTTGGGAACATCTTCACGGTCACCGACCGGGATTCACGCACTTCACGAGTCACTCTTCCAGTCGTATCGATTGGATTTACATCTCACGCTCTCTCGCCGCTGGAACACAGGATGCGGAACTGTGGCCTGCAGCATTCACGGACCACACAGCTTACATTTGTGCCGTCACCCTGCGGCGGCAACAAGTGTGGAGAAGCCGCAGCCCGTGGAAATTAAACATCGCTCACCTGTCGTACCCGGATTGCCGCCAAGCCGTTGAGGATACGTGGCATTCGTGTGAAAATCGCCTCCGTGCATATCCCACAACGATCCGCTGGTGGTTGAACTGCGCCAAACCGGCACTGAGACGAACGTTGATAACCTACGGTCGCGACCACGCTACTTGGCGAAGACATACACTCGACTTTTACTTCCGGGTCCTGCGCGACTGCTATGCTATGGCGCCGTCTCCGGAACGACAAGCGGCGGTCCACCGTGCTAAGGCTCAGATCCTCGCTCGTATGCGACGCCACCTAGAGGGGGTAGTCTTCCGCTCGAGGACGCAGGATCGGATACCGAGCGGACGCCCGTCAATGTTCCACGTCCTTCGTGAACGTAAACGACGCCAACGAGCGCTGATACGCTTCATCGACACGGAGAACGGTCGTCGCCTCACCACGCAACAAGACATAAACACAGCGTTCTACAATCATTATTCCCAACTCTATTCCGCTCAGACCCCTGATCCGACAGCACTGGAGGACGTCTCTCAGCCGATTTACGGCACCGTCACCCCGGCAATGGAAGCGGCCTTGATGGACGAAATTACAGAAGAAGAAGTGATCGACGCCATTAGAAAAGGAGCTGTCAACAAGTCTCCGGGTCCTGATGGCCTCCCCTTGGAATTTTACCGGACTTTTCAATATTTATTAGCCCCCCGATGGACGGACATCTGTCGCGAACTACTATCCCCGGACGTGCCGCTCCCTGCGACCCTTGTGGAATGGATGATTATTCCTATTCACAAACCGTCCGGTGGCTCACGACTGCAGGACTACCGCCCGTTGACGCTATTGAACTGCGACTTTAAGATCTTTTCTCGACTGTTGGCGGCGCGGAATCGCCAGACCTTACGAAATGTTATCTCACCCGATCAAACGTCATTAGGAGGGGACAATAATATTCAAACAGCACTCAGTGAATATCGTGACTTGATCTCACTGGCGAGGGCATGTCGTCTGAAGGGTGCACTGGCGGCAATCGATTTTAGTCAAGCTTTCGACCGAGTGGACCACGACTATTTGGAAGCGGTCCTCCAGCATATGCGGTACCCACAGATTTTCGTCACTGTCGTCATGCGACTACTCCGTGGCGCGACGTCCAAGGTGATCGTCAACGGCCGGCCTTCGCAGCCCCTCACCATTTCTCGATCGATACGCCAAGGTTGCCCTCTGTCCACTTTACTTTACGCTGTGGCTATGGAACCTCTCCTCTGCGGCCTGCGCCAACGACTAACGGGTATGACGTTACGAGGCCACACTTTCCGATGTAAAGCGTACGCTGACGACCTGGTGATTGTCATCCGCAACGGTGACGACACCGCTAGCGCACTGAATTGGATAGCGAAATATGGCATGGCCACTGGTAGTCGTATCAACGTCGCAAAATCGGTGGCGATGAACATCGGGGTCGGATTGTCTGAGAACAGTGTCACCCCTTTACAGCTCAGAGATAGTTTGAAATGTCTCGGCATTGATTTTACAGACGATATACGGCGGACCGCTGCTCATAACTTTCGACGGCTTTTACGAAATGTTCGGACTGGAATTGCCAACAACCACCTACGAGCCCTGGACATCGTCCAAAGGACCCAGTATGTTAACACACATTTAGCGTCACGCATTCCGCACATCGCCCAGATATTACCTATACCGGTGATGTTAGCTCGCCGTATACTTGCGGCTTTTGGGTCCTTCGTGAGTTCAGGAATGCTTTTCAAGATCAAATATGAGACTCTCACCCTTCCCCCGGATCGGGGAGGGCTTTGCCTTTATCACGTTCATGACAGAGCGGTCGCCCTATTTGTGAGCACATAAGTCAAACTATGGCATCGCCGTCCGCACAGTTTGACCAGTTTGTTAATAGAAGAACTAGCACCGCCCTCCCTGTTGCCGCCTGTGCCGATACACCACGTCCCCTCCTCGCTTTTCTACATCGGTGTCTTTTACCTCGAACTCAGTTACGTTCGACCTGCCTTACCAGCGACTCACCTGGCGATGGCAAAGGCTGTTTATAGGGTCCTGCGACGTGGACGACCCGATAACGTCGTGGAGAGGAAGCACTCGAACGTCAACTGGCGAGTAGTTTGGAGGACAATTCACCACGTAACACTGGACACTGACGTCACGGCGATGTGGTATATCACTGTCAACAGTAAGCAGGTGACCAGATCAAGGCTACATGCGATCCACATGGTAAACTCACCCACGTGCACGAGTTGTGGCGTTCAAGACAATGATGAACACCGTCTTAGCTGTGGCGAGCCTACGGCAGTGTGGCACTTAGTGAGGCAAATGTCAGCATACTTCCTTCGGGTAACGCCGAATCATATCGACCCCAAGACTATCCTATTCCCGGATGAGACGTATTACCCATGCACTCAAACTAATGCAATGACGTGGCTTGGTGGACATGCAGTGCATTATTTGTTTCAAGACGGCACTAAGGACACTATAGACTTTTGGAACTATTTGCAGGAACGACATTGCAAGATCCTCCGTAACCCAAAGTATCGAAAGTATTTTTCCAGTTTTTTTTGGAGTGCGTTCCACGACCCTCCACGTAGCTGGAACATCACGGGTAAGAGAAGCTAAGATTACAAGACGATGATAGAACACTACACGGTACAACGTGGGATCTACTTTCATCATTACGAGAAGTCATACCTGGATGATACATCAGATGGAGAGTTTCGTTGTGAACCCTCACACTCTGTAGCAGTATTTGCCCCATTTCCTCTTTTTGTCCCCTGTGCGAAAAGGTCTTCGCAGTTTTTGTTTTCCCATCCAGTGCAAGATTTAGCACTGGTTAATGGTGGTATGGATTCCACCCTTCAGTTTTGTTTCATGGTTTCCTTCACCCCGCACTTTGCTCTCTTTCTTTATGCCTTTTTCTACAACTATTAGCATGGTTTTAGTTATGTGCGTCCCAAACTCGACCCAACGAGTGCACTTACTAGTTTTCAGTTCCTTACTGTTAAAAAAAAAATACAAAAAAAATTAAAAATTAAAAAATTAAAAAAAAATTAAAAATAAATAAATGAATAAATAAAATATAAAAAACATCACAATAATACACCAATTGCATCCTTTGTACCACATCACATCCCCAGGATGGGAGGGAGGAGACATCGTGGCCAGGCCTCGGGTCGCGACCCCTGCCCACATTGCCTCCGCCAGCCCACTACCAGATCCATCTAAAAAAAAAAAAAATAGGTAAGATGCTTGCCTCTTCGTTATACACTGCCTTTGTTCGCCTTTCGAGACTCGTTGAAAGCCAGATTTTTAATTATTTTGTAGCAGAGCTACAAGCAGGCAGATACAAATTCAATAAGGGAATCGTCAGACAACGCTCGAGCAAAATTCGTCTTGCTGCTTTCAGTAACCACGAGTGTCAGAGCGAAAACCTTACAGTACAGCAAAATTCATAATGCCAGTTTTGATTTCTGCCGACATATTTTTTCTATGAACTGCCACATTTTCATAATACTTGCGAATGGTACAGGAAATGAAGTAAATACAGACCTTTTCGCAGTCAAAGGTCGGTAATATCCTACTAATTCGTGTTAAAATAGACTCAATCGTCTTACAGATACTAGATGGGTTATTAAGATAGACTGCCGTCGTGATGTTTCTGTCCATTAGTTCACTGAACGCTAAAGTAATCATCAAAGAGAAATTAATCAGCAGCAGAATTTTCTTTCACGATATCTAAAACAATCTGACAATGCTAAAGTAGTTTACAAATTCTACGCCTGTAGAAACCTACTGGCTCTAACTATGTCATTAAACCAGTGTAGTTTGAAGAGTATTTTCGTGTAGAAATGAATTGCCTTGACGGTTGATCGATCAAGAGCGGGAAAGCTAAAATTTTACGAGCATATGATGAGAGGGACAAGTGCTTGAGAGAGGACTTCCCTATCAATACAAGTGCCTGAGAGACGACTTTCCTATCACTCTCCTGGATACTTTTGTTTCTCAGATCAACGGAGTGCGTTATCATACAGTAGCACAGGCGATGTAGTTTTATCGGTCGATTTTCTTACACTGCGACCGAAAGGTGTCTCAGTTGTTGGCAACAAATTCCAACTGTGATGCACAAACCCATTGGAGCAGAATTCGTAGCCCAAAACACATTTTTGGAGCTATCAGATGTAAAATATTATGTTCACACTACCCTTTGCTCGAGTTTACGTCTTTTGGTGGGGCTCAGTCTTTCATCTTAGGAAGTTAACGATAAAGGCATCATAACTCGCCACCACTAACAGTACTGCATAGGAATGCTCAATGGGCGACCTGATGACGTTCAATAATCGTCAATCCGTTGATTTTTGTTGTTTCGAATTAGAGCATGCAGTACTCCTGCACCAGACTTCTGAACTTTACCTGTTGAATGCAAATGTCGCATGATGGTTAAATGGTAATCCATCACATATCAGTAGTCGAGACTTCCTTAATGTGGAAAATCGTTCATGCCAGAACGATCTTTATTGAAACAAGAATATCTTTTTCTAGCGTATTTTTCCCAAAAGCACTCGCTCCACACACAGTTCAAATCTTTCTAGCTACCTCCTCTGCATTCACCCCTCTGTTATACCAAAAGTAAATATTGTATTGCAGATGTTAGACTTTTTTCCACTTACGACTCAATTTCACTGTGCTTGAGCGCAGTTCACGATTTTCAGGTATGCAAAATCCAATGCTTAACTGTAAGGTGATAACTAGAACTTCAAATTCGAAAATGACAGTTGATATATACACTGACAGCGTCGCGCCGCGTTCACCTGGGCGGCGCCGGATTTCAGACGGCGGGTGGAGTCTGGCCGGTGGCCGGTAGCTGGTAGCCGCTGCAGCGCGAGGAAACGCTCGAGCGTAAGCTGTTCTGTTTGCGGCGCAGCCACGAGCTGTCCTGCGGAATTGTTTCTGGAAGTACTTATTATTCTTATTGTTGGTGGGTAGAATGTGAAGCGAATTATCTGCGATGTTCAGTCAAACTCATAGCTTTAGACGAGGGCCGAAATGTGGTAAAAAAAAAAAAAAATGCGTACATTTGGACGCGAACAGGCGACCATAAGATCAGAATGCACGTCGATTACCACTTTTTTTTTGTATTTTGTTCGTTATTCAAATGGTTCAAATGGCTCTGAGCACCATGGGACTTAACATCTGTGGTCATCAGTGCCCTAGAACTTAGAACTACTTAAACCTAACTAACCTAAGGACATCACACACATCCATGCCCGAGGCAGGATTCGAACCTGCGACCGGAGCGGTCACGCGGTTCCAGACTGAAGCGCCTTTAACCGCACGGCCACACAGGCCGGCTGTTCGTTATTGATCGTTGTGTTTGGTCGTTGCGGACGTCGCAATACATCCTGTTCAAGTTCGGTGGTTGAACCTTCCACTCAGTTTTTTATTACAGAGGCCAACCGGCCGTGTGACCGGACACGCTGAGCTACCGTGCCGGCGATCCACTAGACCAGGGGTCTCCAAACTACGGCCCGCGGGCCGAAACCGGCCCGCGAGGTCCGGCAAACCGGCCCGCGTTAGCTGGCCGGACATCCCCCGTTTCCGGCCTGCCAAATATTTGATGTGGTACCTACACTGCCAACAATTGAGTTTCGAGGCCTATCGCGACCAATACACGGCGACATTGGCTCTGCTACTCGCTACAAGACTACATAACTAAACTTATTGTTGCGCCGCTTGAAATAACAATGCGTTGACATACTCTACCTCTGTTACGTCTTGCAGTAATAGTGTTGCTAACAATGATTTTGTGATTTCGTTTACTTTGCAGGACGCTTTCGTGAAGAATGTGCAGTGACATAGTTTTTGTCGGTGAAATTCGCCAGAATAAAATACGCCAGAATTTCATTCAGGTACGTCCACCAATCAAAATTATGTAACTAAATAAAAATAGTAGTTCGTTTCAGTGCTAGCTATTCCCACAACCTTAGATTTTTGCGATTTCATCTTTCCTTTAGCTTTAAACTACGGTGATCATCAAGTGCTAGGGTGCTTTAATCCCACTAGGTATATCTTGGCCCTTATGACTTCGTGGAGGAGTAAATGTGGCCTGCGGACTAAAAAGTTTGGAGACCCCTGCACTAGACCACGGGCTCACACAATCGGACAGCATCTAGGAAGTAGACAACACTTGCTCCTGTCACTTCCGTATCTTACAGTGTTGCCAGATTGTGCAGATTGCCGGACATAGAGTTGTCAGGGGCAGTCAGTTTTAGTGGCCACCTTAAGTGAACGACTCGGACTTCGTCTCTGTGGCGGCCGGCCGGCGGTCAGTTTTTATGTCTAAGACTGTGCCGCAACCAATTCAGACAAACATTATCATTTTTACATTCTTCCAACAACAACACTAAACCAGATAATGCCTACCTGCTTTCCAAAGTGCAATTCGTAATTGATTATTTTTCCAAAAATTTAAAGAAACCTTTAATCCAAGTTTAAATGTCTCTGTTGATGAAGGAATGATACCGTGGCGTGCACTGTTAAATTTTAAAGTTTAAAATTACAAAATATGGCATACTCATTCGGATGCTGTGTGATTCAAATACGGGATACATTATCTCATTCAAGATATATTCTGGCGCTGGAAAGACTTCAGCAAAAACAACATGGATAATTATTATAACAGCGTAGAACTTGCAGATAAGTTACTTCAAAGGAAAATTCTAGTTTGTGGAACAATACGGCAAAATAGAGGATCTCTGGGAAAATTAAAGCGCGCGAAAGTCAATGTGTTTGAAGCTTGTCATCAACGGAAAGGCGAAATACTCGCGCAGGTATGGAGAGCTTCGAAAACTAAAACGATACGAATGATCTCCACAATGCATAATGCCACTTTGACTGACACTCAAAGAAAATGTAGAAAAACCAATTACACAATTAAAGAAACCTGAAAGTGTATTAGACTACAACAAAAACATGAAGAGTGGATCGGGCAGACCAATTAATTGCGCATTATTTAATGCGTTCCGTACATGGCAATATTTCAATACAGACCACAAGAGTATCCAATTTCACGAATTTTTTATTGAGTGTGTCTGATTCATGGATAAAAGACCATGCACCTGCTTCCGAGCAAAACTTGGGGGTTGCCACTACGTCGCGCACGTCTCACTATGATCCGGCTGACAGACTTTCCGGTCACATAAAGCAACACCAGCTAATACTTATTTACGAAACGAAGAAACAAAACTGACGGAACTGCCATGCATGTTCCAAAAACAAAACAAAAAAAAAGAGAACAGCAAACTTAATGTGCAAGTCTTGTGGAGTTGCATTACATCTTGGAGACTGTTTTGCTGCATATCATACAAAAGAGAAATACTAAGTACCAAACACAATGCAAATAAACAAATATATGAAACAAACAAATTTTGGATTTATTTATGTATGTAAATCTTCGAAATTTTATGAAAGTAAGGGAACAGGATTGTGAACTTACGAGAGCTAACGATGAGATTAGTAAAACTTAACAATTTATAATCTCCCGATAATGTGAAGAACGGCCGGCGACAAGCCAAGTAATCCGAATTAGCGCTGCCGGCGCCAAGCGAATACATTTGTACGAGACGTGCGGATGGCAAATTGTTAAAACAAGAAAACTTTCTTGTCATGCTCTGTCCATTGGCATTATCCTTGCAAATGTTTCTGGCTGCCTCCATTACTGTCACCCCTCTATTGAACTTAAACAGAAAAATATGTCGAAAATGTTCAGGTTACCCCACATGGCACTCCATTTCCTAGTGTTCACAGCTCCACTCAATATCTCCAAATGACAATATGTAAACTCAAATAGCAACAGTGAACTACAAGTAAAAAATGACAGTTAATAAATAGACCCGTAGCAACTGGAATACCAACATGTGAAACAGAAATGCTATGAAATTATACGCACACCTAATACATAACGCTACTTGTGAGTTGTCTGGATGATTCATCGTTACCTGTCTTTAAGAAAAAGTTGCACTACATATGGATAGAGCAATGTTATGCACAGAAAGTCTAAAAAAATGTGAAAGGAAAATTTTACATTTTTCATGCATCTTGGTTTTTCTTCCATTTCGTGAAAACAAATTCCTTCTCGATTCTTAGTTAAGTCATAAAAATTCTTAGTCAGCTGCATTTCGAACTCAGTGACAACAGTGTGCAGGTACTTCAGATTCGATTTGGTACGATAAATGTATTTCAACCCATAGACTGAGAATTTTTGTTTTGTGAGTGGAATGCATTTTGCAGAACATTAACACAGAATGTTTGCAGCTCGTGGTCTAGTGGCTAGCGTTGCTGCCTCTGGATCACGGGGTCCCAGGTATGATTCCCGGCCGGGTTGGGGATTTTCTCTTCCCGGTGACTAGGTGTTTGTGTTGTCCTCATCATTTCATCATCATCATCATTCGTGACAGTGGCATCTTCGGACTGTGTAAAAATTGGACTGTGAAAAATTGGGACTTCATACAGGCGCTGATGACCACGCAGTTGAGCGCCCCACAAACCAAACATCATGCTCATCATTAACACAGAAGATTATGGCTATATCATTGCAGTTGTAAGTCTACCAACATGTCAGTACTCTTAAGTTGCAATCACTGGTGCACTATTTCTTTTCCCTCTACTCACTTTCAAACCTAATTAGATATGCAGAGCAGTCTTAAAAATATACTAATATTAGTCAGGACTTATTCCTAACTATCACCTACTTTTCCATAAAATCGTGTGTTTAATATTCAAAGAGCTGTCAATTGCTGTACTTACTTTATGCTCATGGAGCACAAAAAATGTGTGGAACATTGTGTCAGAAATAAAATTATTGTAGACATATTGGAAAAATTAATGATTATGTGCACGTACTCCATACCAATTTGAAAAGGAAGTTATAGCTAAAATGAGTTGTACCCCTCTATGAATATTTAGTTACCTGCTGATCGCTTTCATTCTGGGAACTGTTGCTTGCATTGGTGTGACGAGAGACGCCTAGCCAGCACCACCTTGTTCCCAGATTGCATCGGCATAGCTTAGCAGGAGAGCTTGGAGCTGTACAATAGGCAGTTTCAAATGTGAAGATTGTGCAAAAAGTCTCATATTTCATAATTTTTTTTACTGACCCTCCAGTTCATCTCAGCAATTAAAATTTTGCACACAGACTTTAAAAAAATTGACTTAGCGAGAAAAATTCAACAAAGGTTGTGACGTGGCAAGTCTGACCATTCCCTTGTGAGGGCAGTCGTTGATGGTGTTTGTGGTGGTTTGTCTGTCAACACCATAGTCACAAGTAGAAGAGGCTAAACAGTCCCATTGATAATGAGCAGTAACATCTCTGACGCCACTACAGTTCCTGTTAAGTTTGATTTGGTTGGAGTGAAGAAAGTTATCGGCCAGCTTTGCACGGGGATCACAGATCTTATGGGTGTGCGGATTTGATTTGGGCTATCCTTGTCTCCACATTTCATCTGGCGTACAAGCTGTTTCTCGTTTATTCTTGAGCCACATGCCAGGCAGTGTTAAGAAATTTGCCTTTTTTGCAGCATTTTCCTGTGTTCTCCAATAGATTGGGTGAGAGCAGTTCTTCAGTATCATGGGCCATAATGTGGTAAGGTTGTTTTGCTGTGTCTCAGAAGGAAACTGAATTTTGCTCACTATGGATAACCACTGAACAGGAATGGAGAACAAAGAATTGGATATGACTCTTATTGTGTGGTGTAGATGGACATTGACGAGTCAAGTATGGGAGCTAATTGACCAGACAGCAGAATGATATTCATCTGTTGACTCTATTAATCCTAAAATAGTAGTTCTTAGGGGACACGCATCTGCTCCCCATGAAGTTACATCTAGGCTTTGCGATGAGTTGTTGCGGTTTTTGAGCTTAGCAGTCAGTTCCAAAGTTCACTGTGGTAAGTTAAGGATCTGTTTGTGGTGCTTGGAAGTAGGGCTGTATGGAAATAACCACAGTAGGAAAAAAAGAGTAGCCAGTAGTAGGATTGTGTGAAAATGAGAAACCTGGACAAAAACAGTAATCCCCAGGAAATTTCAGTCTAATTAGCCATGGAGGTGTCTTCAATTTGGTGAGAAAGTGTGTTGATGTTTAGATCCTGTAGAGCTACGAAACTGTATGTATGTTGACTACATTTTCCTCTGTTCCAAATAGTCTCAGACATATTCTGTAGGATCAATATTGGGGGATTTGGTGGGCCAGTCAGGTATGGCAGGGTGCCTGAGTGTTCATCAAGCAAAGAATGTACGTGTGCAGCCCTATGAACATGGCTGCTGTGGTCCTGGAAGATGTGTGTATTCACAGCATTCCCATTATGAATATGCAGAAAAAAGGACAATACATAGTCACTGAAAATGTTGAAATAAACATCTGGTTCGTATTTACAGTATCCTGAATGATAGGGCCGAAGTCATGGTACAAAGGAACACCCTCCAAATAGCACAAATACGTCTCTGGTCAGCACTACATCCTCCATGCAGTGTGGGTGAAACGCCTCCTTGGGTCATCAATTTGCAGTGCCTTTTATCATTTGAAAACTGGCAAAATTGTTACTTGTCAGACCACAATACATACCTCCAGTCAACTAATGCGCAGTTTTTCAGTTGTTTGACCCACTGAACTGCAGCTTCATGTGCCACTGCAAACATTGCCCTTCTGCAAGATACTTGGCTCCAAATGTCCATGTTCACTTGGAAACTGGTTGAAATCAGTCTACATTCACAGACAGCAGCAATTCCTGTAGGGTTTGAAACTGATTCCCATGAACAAGGTGTGGCACTTACCTTCAGTCCCTGTTGGTTAGGATCATTTAATGACCACTGCTCTTATCCCATATTAGGTGTCTGCTAATGATACATAATTTCTTGTAGACACATTGGGCAGCCCATGCTGACACATCCAACAAATCAACCAACTTCATGGTTTGGTCATGGGCACCACCAAACATAATAGCTCTTTCCTGTCATTCTATCATTTTTCCATGCCAAATTATCTTACACACAACTATCTGGGAGAGGCACACCACTTCACTGTCATTACGTAAATCAACAGATGTCCAAATACAGCTATCATTATTACCTGTCAAAAGCAGATAAACAGTGGTGAATAAGTGAGCATATAACAAGAGGTGGGGTATCTATACCTAGTCTCAGAACATGTACAGGTTGTACCATAATTAATGGTGAAAATGGATACAATTGAAAATCATGATATTAGAAACGAAAATGTCTCGGTAAAGATAAGTCTGCAAATGACCCGTGTGCAAGATAACTACAACTTTCTGGTTACCAGCCACCACAGACTTTATTCTGGGTAAATGTCATTCCAATTAGGAAAAGGTAACAATACCATACTGCATTAAGAAAAGTTGTTAGATATACTTTGGTAGAAGTGCAGATGTTTTCAGTGAATGCAATGACTACTAGTTAAAGGAAGAGTTCAAAGTGTTGTCCTTGCACTCAGATACAGGCATGTACCCTTTGCCAAAATGAGTTTTGAATCCTTTGAAACAGTACACTCCTGGATCATTTCAAAATTCTTTGGCTGCTGATAACCGTGCAGTTGAGCGTCCCACAAACCAAGCATAAATCATCATCATCATCATCATCATCATCATCAAAACTGACTAGCACTGACAAGACTTTGCTCCAGTTCTTCGACTGTGTTAACCATTTTTAAAGTGGCCTAAACACAGAAATCAGGTGATCACACAGATCAGGTGATCTTGGAGCCACAATACATGTCCTCTGCACCCAATCCATCTTTGATCACACAGGCGTGTTAGATGTCATCTCACCATAGCAGTACAATATGCTGTTTCTCCATCATGTGTCTAACACATCCTCTGGTGTTGTCCTAAGGGAACATCCTCAAGCAATCCTGCAAGATGCTGCTTCAGAAACTGAAGGTAATTCTGCATATTGAGTTTTTCTGGTAACATGTAGTAAGCTAATCACCTAGTACTCCTAACTACACACTCATTGAGAAATGTTGCTGATATGGAGACACGCAGAGCATGTGGGTTCAAGCCTAGGTGACTCCAAATCTGATCATTATGATAATTAAACACACCATCACTAATGAACCCTGCCTCTTGCGGGATAATGCCTGCTGTGTTAAATATAGCTGGCTGCATGTTGGCATCACTGCCTAGAAAGTGCAATCTGTGAATCACCAAGTTATTTTATTCAAGCTATGTGCTATAGGGGACATTCATATCTGCTATATGTGGACCCATGTAATTTAGAGAACACACTACGGAAGTTCTGGACTATCTCAACAGTAATTTTACTATCACACTGTTGTGGTCGATGTCTCCTGTAGTATAAAAGCATTTTACAACAGCGTATCTGTCACTGTCACTATACCACAATTTTGTGTAGGGCCTGTAGAAACGTGATGAAGATGAGTTGACCTTCAGGCTGATAAAGAGTAGGTTTGTCATACACTACCTCTGCTTAACACCTACTCGGATCTATCAAGCTGTAACCTTATAAATATACAGTTACTGTTTGATATACACCAAGTGAGATGTTACTATGTTAAAATACTGGACTCACATTCAGGAGGGTGGCAGCGTAACTCCCAACTGGCCATCCAGATTTAGGCTTACTACGACTTCCCTAAATCATGTCAGACAAGTGTTCCTTTCAAAAGGAGATGGCTCATTTCCTTTCCTATTCTACCCCCGTCTATGCTAGCACAGTCTGTCTGTCTGTCTCTCTCTCTCTCTCTCTCCCCTCCCTCCCCCTCTCCCTCCCCCCTTTCCCTCCCTCCCCCACCTCTAACACTATGAACACAACATTATAACCTACACTAACTCATCTACACCAAAAATATAAGAAATACACTTATTACCTAGAGAAGAGTTGCCAACATTACAAGTAACAGGGAAAGTCATCAATTCACCACATGAAGAAGTTCAATGTTGCTTCAGGTGAAACAACTTTTCTCTTTATCAAAGCCAGATCTGCCGATCTTTGCACTGTGGTGTCAGAGGGAGTCCCAAATGATTTTAGCGCTGAAAGAAGTTCTTATAGCTTTGGTGTTTGAGTGAAAAGCCATTTCACAACAATCTTTTATAACTGGTCAATGCATAGAGCATAGTGCATCATTTGCTTCCCACATATTTTTACTGTGTTTCGTGGCGATCAGTTCAGCAGAAAATTCTCAATATTACTTTCACATAAACTGGGATTTTGAAGTGGCTGTTCCACTGTTAGACTGTTATGTATTTTTTCACTAGTGACAGGCGCAATATATGATAGGAGATACTTGTATGGTAAGTGTGTGTCAGTGAGATTTACACCGTACTTTGCAAGTCACTGAATGGTGTCTGGCTGTGGGTACTTCTAGTACCTCGAACTGACCCAGCTTACCTGTTCCACTTGTAAATGGCGTGTGGGAAGAATGATTGTTGGTAATTCCCAGTATTAGCTCTAATTTCTCAAATTTTTTCATTGTGGTCATTTCACAAGATGTATATGGGAGGAATTAATATGTTGTCTGACTCTTCCCGGAAAGAAATCTCTTGAAATATCAACAGTAAACCTCTCTGTGATGCAAAACGCTTCTCTTGTAGCGTCTGCCCTTTTTGAGCTCTGTAACACTCTCGCGCTGACTAAACGATGCCGTGACGAAAAGCGTCACTCTTTGTTGTATCTTTTCTATCTCTTCCTGGCGCGTCTCGTAATTAAAGGCTCTGAGGCGGAGCCGTCCCAAAATATGTATTAATATAATTTTAATTAAAATCCATGGAGAAGAAATAAAAACTTTGAGGTTCGCCGATGACATTGTAATTCTGTGAGAGACAGCAAAGGACCTGGAAGTGCAGTTGAACGGAATGGACAGTGTCTTGAAAGGAGGATATAAGATGAACATCAACAAAAGCAAAACGAGGATAATGGAATGTAGTCGAATTAAATCGGGTGATGCTGAGGGAATTAGATTTGGAAATGAGACACTTAAAGTAGTAAACGACTTTTGCTATTTGGGGAGCAAAGTAACTGATGATGGTCGAAGTAGAGAGGATATTAAATGTAGACAGGCAATGGCAAGGAAAGCGTTTCTGAAGAAGAGAAATTTGTTAACATCGAGTATAGATTTAAGTGTCAGGAAGTCGTTCCTGAAAGTATTTGTATGGAGTGTAGCCATGTATGGAAGTGAAACGTGGACGATAAATAGTTTAGACAAGAAGAGAATAGAAGCTATCGAAATGTGGTGGTACAGAAGAATGCTGAAGATTAGATGGGTAGATCACATAACTAATGAGGAGGTATTGAATAGAATTGGGGAGAAGAGAAATTTGTGGCACAACTTGACTAGAAGAAGGGATCGGTTGGTAGGACATGTTCTGAGGCATCAAGGATACACCAATTTAGTATTGGACGGCAGCGTGGAGGGTAAAAATCGTAGAGGGAGACCAAGAGATGAATACACTAAGCAGATTCAGAAGGATGTAGGTTGCAGTAGGTACTGGGAGATGAAGAAGCTTGCACAGGATAGAGTAGCATGGAGAGCTGCATCAAACCAGTCTCTGGACTGAAGACCACAACAACAACAACAACAATATAAATTTCTGAACAAGTTACATCATCAGGAATACCTGCTTTATGGCCGACCCGTAGGCCGGTCTCGGATCTACGATATTGACAAATTGGGGAAAAACTTGATAGTAACACAATAAATTGAAACAAGAAGAAGAAGAAGAAGAAGAAGAAGAAGATACCACATCTGTCCTTTTTTTTTAGGTTTCCTAAGGACCCTGAAAGGCATATACCATCATGTTACTAAACTGTGTCGTCAGGATTTGCTTGCAACTACATGTGTATTAATGATTAATATTTCGTTTTAGGATTGGAAAATGGCTAGTGAATAGCAGACGAGAAGATCTTATGAAAAAAGGCTCTGTTTACCTTTATTATAATGTTAAGCTTTGTTCGCTACACTTCGAACCAAACCAGTTCATGAATGCAGATAATAATAAACTCGTGTGGAATGCAGTACCTACACTATTTGACATCCCGAATAAGCTATCTCAACTGACGATGAAGAGGAAACTGCCACAAAGGTTCGATAATCCGTCTAAAGCTGTAAAACAGTCCTATGGCACAGAAGCAACCAGTTCAACTCTCCATATTTCAGTGCCGTATTCATCTGAATCTCCATATTTCAGTGCCGTGTTCATCTGAATCCTCAACACAGATCTGCTTTGACGATGAAGTGGTTAGTTTAAGTACAGTTCTTCTTGTCTTTCCAAAGCGTGTGAAGTGTTAAGAATGGTCGGCCCGTGTAGCCGTGCGGTTCTAGGCGCTTCAGTCTGGAACCGCGTGACCGCTACGGTCGCAGGTTCGAATCCTGCCTCGGGCACGGATGTGTATGATGTCCTTAGGTTAGTTAGGTTTAATTAGTTCTAAGTTCTAGGCGACTGGTGACCTCAGAAATTAAGTCGTATAGTGCTCAGAGCCATTTGAACCATTTTTTTGTTAAGAATGTGCAGATCGCAAGACTTTGTGCAAAACTATTACGGCACTTGGAAAGTGCCTATCATTCTACGTACAGACAGAAGACAGACAGAGAAGTGAAGAAGCACAAACAAATTTTGAAGACTATTGGATTTCGATATTTCAAAAATGATGCCCTTGACTTCTTGTTAAGTCAGATTAGAATGCTATTGAAGGACAAACGTGCTGCAAGATGGAAAGACGGAAAATAAGTTGTTTGCTCTAAATTTATTATACTACAGTACTCGGGCACAGGTTTGTCAGAATGTTTCATGCTTCCACAAGTGCGTACATTACAGAGGGATGTGTAAGGCATACAAATAAAATGTGGGATAAGTGACAATATTTTGTCCTTTTTAAAGCAGAAAGTACATCATTTCTCCGATACTGCTAAATTAGTGAATATGTCATTGGATGAAATATCTCTAATGGCAAATATAACATTGACAGCAATTATGATAGTGTTATTGACTTTGAGGACTTGGGGTTTACATGCACAGCATATTTCTCTCACTATTTGACGGTTACTTGTCCCACTTAAAATAATATAATAAGGTAACAGGCGACAATGACTAAAACACAGCAGGCCTACGGAACGACAAATGAGGTGTCGATCCCTTTTGCTAATAGAGGTACATGTCTATGCTTCGTACTTGTGAATCTGTGTGTTTATATGCTCTTGATATCAATGTGGTAAGCTGCAGTTCTATCCAACATCGTAAGTGTTTCTTCACGAATGAGTTGTAGCTTGCCATCGGATTCATGATTTTCATCCCTACTTGCGCTTATTTTAGGATCATTTTTAGAAACATCTGAGTCTTCTGTTATTACACAAACTCTTGGAGGCAAAAAAATAATTCAAATATTTAGTAAATCACGTAGGAAAGGTATGCAAAACAAACAATATGCTTACGACGCACCTGACGTTCTTTTCTCGCCGCTTGGAGCGCTAGTGTCGTCCGGCTGTCAAACGGTAACAACGTTTATAGCAGCGAGTGTTGCGATTGTTGTGTTAGACTCTGATAAGTATTACCATCAAGGGAGAGTTTCACGAACAATTAGTACAACAAAGCGCGCGAAATATGATACGTTACTTTAGTTTCCTTGTTTGCTAACGGTGTTCGCGATTAACGTACGTTATTTTTGTGATTGTGTTTCGTTTTGTGAGGGTACTGTGCCTAAGCTACACTATAATCCGTTCATCATAAGAATAAACCTGATGTTAACACTGCACTATGTATTCTTCCGCCTTTGCTGGAACTTCATTGGATTTCCGTTTCACGTGGGACTGCAGCCAAGCTGTCTCGAGTACTGTCAACTACGATAATAAGGGTACGTTTTGTGCTGCACGTTACGCGCACATCGACTGGGCGGTAATACGGGACAACACCTTTACCGCCGCATTTAACATAGACAGCACTGGCTGGTCAGCTGGTACAGCTAGCCAGCAGTGACGTGGCCAGCTGCAGTTCACACGTAAAAAGAGACGAGCAGAGGAGCAATACAGCTCCGAATGTCATTTAATTTTTTAATAGAATGAAATAATGCACTGCAAATATCCCAGAATACGCTCCTTAGACGAATAGACGAAAACCGCAACACGTTATCGTTTTTAGCCAACGAACTATTGTAATTAAAAACAAGAATGATGAAAATTCCTCACTTAACCACAGGGTAATTTTTCTGATTAAGCTGTGTGTAACGTAAGAGAGTATTGAAGGATTTCACAATATAGTCAATAGTGACAAACAGTGATAGTGCCCTGGACTGGGGATGATATCACAGACTTAAAAAATTTTCACGCAAAGGCGAAGAAACACAGTTCTGTGTGAAAAACGTTTAAACGGTTTTATTGAATTTTCAATGCTAGGGAAAGTCGACATGTGTCACTAGGCAGTGCTTACCGCCGTAACATAAAGACATACAACGAAAAGTCTCAAAAACCGGTATACCTTGAGTAAACTGATATGTTGCATTAAATTTTGCGGCAAATTCGGGCTGGCCTTAAGGGACCATGGCGAAACAGAAAATTTCAAGAACCCAGGAATTTTTCGAGGACTAGTTGATCTGATGGCAGAACTTGACGGCGTCTTGAAGCAGCTCATCGAAAAATCGGCAAACCAGGTTTCCTTACGCCTCTCTAAAACAATTCAAAATGAACTGTTGGAATCAATTTACAAGGTATGCCTACATCTGATAAGGAATGAACTATCGAAGACAAATTCCTTGCTATCGAAGTTGACGAAACCACTGACTGTGCAAATTTGTCACAACTGGTAGTAATAATTCGCTATGAGCTGCTGGGGAAAATTAACGAAAGATTTATTTCCTTTGTACGAGCAACAAGTCACACTGCAGAAGATGTAATTGCAGCTGTTCTCAGCGAACTAGAGAAGATGAACATAAATGAAACACCTGAGAAACTGATAGCTCAGTGTTACGACGGTGCTCCTGTTATGAGTGGTCACAAAAGTGAAGCTCAAATCAGGATTAAAGAGGTGTATAAAATGTTCACTTTATTCACTGTACGCAAATCAGTCAAATTTAATTGTTGAACATTGTGTGACAGGCAATAAGCAAGTGCGGATCTTCTTCAGCAACTTGGAAGGAATTTGTACCTTATTTCCCAAGTCTCCTAAACACATAGCCGTCCTTGATGCGATAGTGAAGGAACTTATTCCTGCTTATCCTCAGTCCATCAGAAGGAATTTCAAATCGCGGAATGTAACTACTACACTCCTGGAAATGGAAAAAAGAACACATTGACACCGATGTGTCAGACCCACCATACTTGCTCCGGACACTGCGAGAGGGCTGTACAAGCAATGATCACACGCACGGCACAGCGGACACACCAGGAACCGCGGTGTTGGCCGTCGAATGGCGCTAGCTGCGCAGCATTTGTGCACCGCCGCCGTCAGTGTCAGCCAGTTTGCCGTGGCATACGGAGCTCCATCGCAGTCTTTAACACTGGTAGCATGCCGCGACAGCGTGGACGTGAACCGTATGTGCAGTTGACGGACTTTGAGCGAGGGCGTATAGTGGGCATGCGGGAGGCCGGGTGGACGTACCGCCGAATTGCTCAACACGTGGGGCGTGAGGTCTCCACAGTACATCGATGTTGTCGCCAGTGGTCGGCGGAAGGTGCACGTGCCCGTCGACCTGGGACCGGACCGCAGCGACGCACGGATGCACGCCAAGACCGTAGGATCCTACGCAGTGCCGTAGGGGACCGCACCGCCACTTCCCAGCAAATTAGGGACACTGTTGCTCCTGGGGTATCGTCGAGGACCATTCGCAACCGTCTCCATGAAGCTGGGCTACGGTCCCGCACACCGTTAGGCCGTCTTCCGCTCACGCCCCAACATCGTGCAGCCCGCCTCCAGTGGTGTCGCGACAGGCGTGAATGGAGGGACGAATGGAGACGTGTCGTCTTCAGCGATGAAAGTCGCTTCTGCCTTGGTGCCAATGATGGTCGTATGCGTGTTTGGCGCCGTGCAGGTGAGCGCCACAATCAGGACTGCATACGACCGAGGCACACCGGGCCAACACCCGGCATCATGGTGTGGGGAGCGATCTCCTACACTGGCCGTACACCACTGGTGATCGTCGAGGGGACACTGAATAGTGCACGGTACATCCAAACCGTCATCGAACCCATCGTTCTACCATTCCTAGACCGGCAAGGGAACTTGCTGTTCCAACAGGACAATGCACGTCCGCATGTATCCCGTGCCACCCAACGTGCTCTAGAAGGTGTAAGTCAACTACCCTGGCCAGCAAGATCTCTGGATCTGTCCCCCATTGAGCATGTTTGGGACTGGATGAAGCGTCGTCTCACGCGGTCTGCACGTCCAGCACGAACGCTGGTCCAACTGAGGCGCCAGGTGGAAATGGCATGGCAAGCCGTTCCACAGGACTACATCCAGCATCTCTACGATCGTCTTCATGGGAGAATAGCAGCCTGCATTGCTGCGAAAGGTGGATATACACTGTACTAGTGCCGACATTGTGCATGCTCTGTTGCCTGTGTCTATGTGCCTGTGGTTCTGTCAGTGTGATCATGTGATGTATCTGACCCCAGGAATGTGTCAATAAAGTTTCCCCTTCCTGGGACAATGAATTCACGGTGTTCTTAATTCAATTTCCAGGAGTGTATACACAAATACAAGAAGGAAGTTGTTGAGTGCATAGAGAGAGTCATTGATGGTGATCGTAATGATTACAAGACAATAAACAAGGCTATGGGGCTCAAGGGTTTCCTCTTTCGGCTACTTTTTTTTGTTGTTGATAAAGTCATGTCTCATTGTGACATTCCCTTCTACAAACTCCATCAAAGGAATATTGATGCAATGAAAATTGTTGAAAACGTATGTTAGTTTGCAGCTTCTGTCCAGCATGTTAGGGCCTCAATGGACACTGACGATTACTGGGAACAGGAAGAGCCAACTGCAAAAGGAGGTCGTTTCACTGAATCAAGAATGGCGTGTGTACGAGACGTCTGTGACTTCATCATGACTCAGATCAGTGATCGACTCAGTTTTTACGATCACTTGTCAGTTGCACAACTCTTTGAATCGTCATTGTTTTCCAAACAGAAAACTGTTTTCCCAGAAAAAGGACTGGATGTAGCTGTCAATTTGTTTAAAGTACAATGTTTAGAGTGTGTGTATGAATTCCTACAGGACAAAACTGCTGAGGTCATCGATTCCTAGACTTAACACACTACTTAAACTAAATTATGCTAAGAACAACACACACGACCATACCCGAGGGAGGACTCGAACCTCCCGCGGTATCCGTGACATGGCGCCTCTAACCGAGTGGCTACAGTGTTTAGCCTTACAATATGAACTGAATGTGCCCTACAGCTGAAATTATGTTACGAAAGCGTCATGTGCTTTGACTTTGTTGAACTTTTTTTATGAACACAATTTGGCAAAAGCGTTTCCTAAAAGTGTTAAACATCTGCAAATAATAGTAACCTTTCCAATGACAATAGGAGAGGCAGAACGCTGTTTCCATACATTAGGCGAGTGAAAACGTTTATGTGCAATATTATGAATGAGGACAGATTTTGTGCACTTGCGATGTGTTATCTCGAAAAAGAGCTACTGAATCAGCCAAATTTCAATGAAATGGTCATAGAACATTTTGCGGTGCAGAAGGGGAGACGAGCTGATTTCGTCTACAAACAAATGAATTTAGGTAAGCAAAAGTGCGTTAATAGATGATAAGAAGCAATTCATTTGTTGACACTATCAGTTTAGTTTACGAAATTAAAGGTTAGTGACATGTTTAGTCATTGACGTCACATTTTCCAAAACGCATCCTCATTCATATTACGGCTTCTTGCCCTAAATGTCAAATTCGCCGATACTTTAGCAGAAGAAATCGTACTAAAAGCTACACCTTTGGGAGAGATCTTTGATTCGCTAGAGCACTTAAAATGCATAAATTCATAATATACAAATGTAAATAGTACGACAAATACGGTACGTAATTGAACATGGTGGTTGGTCATGTCAGCCAGTCACAGGACAAGACCCGTGATGGAAACATCACTGTTTAGTCACGCGAACTCAAACGCCGCGATCTGAGCATATTAAACGTCCAAAGCTTGGAAATAAAAACACCAGAAACATTAAGCGTGCAGCGAAGATAACTTATACCGCATTAAAGATCTCTCGCGTCTTTAAATACTATTTGTTGTGGCAAACCGTCGGGAAATTCAACGGCAAGGGACAAATACGCTATCTATAGATTTTATCTTGGAGTTAGCTTTCGATGTTATTTAGCAGTTGTCTATAAAAGGGAAAGAAGATACAGTCCGTAAGCGTTTGGCTACAGTAAGATATCCCCCCCCCCCCCCAAAATATGGGTTGTGGTGACATGCAGTTCTGTAGCGTAGCTCGAGTCTAGGTCAGTTCCGATCGATTGATGTCGCAGCCTTCCCCAGTATGGAAACCACGAGAAGCGCCTGATCTCTGCTACGTGTCCTATGTAACTGCTACGGGCCGCAGCTTAACCCTGCGGCAGGCGCCCTTAAGATTGTTGAGTCAGCGGGCGTGTGCGGCACTCAGTGCCGCCTACATTTAAATACATAAAAAATCAGTTTTTTAATTTTTTGGTGGAATTAATTATTCATTGTTTATAACATTATTCTTAACAGCAACTTTTAATATGATCTGTATACATATATCCAAGGTGAATGGGAAATTTAAAATTGTTACAGAATATCTGACATACGTTTCCAGGATATTTCCTAAGCGCTACTTTAATAACAAATTCTAAATTAATTATAATCACAGATATGATTCGATTGTTTACCATTGTTAAACCAAGTTTTACAAAAACGTGTAATATGTATAAAAACTTTGTAGTAATAATAAAGAATAAGGCAGCCAGTAAATACCCATCAAGAATCACACACTTTCTTCCTCTGGAGAAGCTCTGCAATCATTACATGTGACAACATTGCGGCAATGTTGCTTGCAAACGAATCTTTTGCAAGTGACAGTGGTTTTATTATTTTTTTTTACCACCACAAAGATGACAAAGATGGCACCTCCCACACCTTCTTACAGTCTCATCGTGATTGGCGGGTAATTGATTGATGAGTTGACAGAAATCCTTGAATATCTAGTGGCAGAGTAGAGAGCTGAGCCCTTTCTTTCAAATGGCAGTCCATCAGAGCCAAGGCCAGGTTTGTTAGGTAGGTTTTTCTTCTGAATCTTGTGTAGAGTAGGATGTACACATATAATCCACAGTATCGACTCCACCTTTTGTTACATTTTAGTCCAAATTTACAACAGACTTACCTGTAGCGGTGTCGATTTCAGCAGTTTCATTCATTGACGACAGGAAAAGCACAGCCTTTTTCGATTTTGTTTGGCACGAAACAAGACAGAATTCATCTTGAAATCCGAAAAGACAACTTCCAATTTCTCGCGATCTGTTGGGCAAAAATTCCGGAGGAATTTCCTTCTTGTTCTTTTTCAATTTTCCAATGAACTTTAGCCCATTTTCTAAAAGATGCTGGGCTACAGGGTGTAAGGTGTCAGGCAAATCCAACACCTTCCATGAAGACCCTGACATGATAAGCAAATCCAGTAGTATGTCACATAGCTCCGAATAAATCGTGACATTAAATTAACCAAAGTAATACGAGTAACGAGTGAGCAAATGGAATACCGCAGACTAACACAAGAATGCCTAAATGCATGTCATACCTTCCCACCATGAGACAGACGCAGTTCCGAGGGGAGAAACGAGAACAGAAGCCGAGAGCAGAACCATGTTAAGCTAGAAGGCCCTACGATAAGGGACGGACTGGACACCCACGTCGCCAGCTAACCACTAGGACCACCCCAGCAGCAAGTTTTAGCGTGAGACTTTTTCGCATCTCTGTTACGTCAGGACCACCCCCCAGCCCATGTTAAAAGCTAGAGCCCTCCAGACGAACAGTATAGATCTTACGATAACACAAAAAGGGCCACCCCCCCAGCCGCAAGTTTTAGCGTGAGACTTTTTTGCGTCTGTTACGTTAGGACCACCCCCCAGCCCATGTTAAAAGCTAGAGCCCTCCAGACGAACAGTATAGATCTTACGATAACACAAAAAGGGCCACCCCCCCAGCCGCAAGTTTTAGCGTGAGACTTTTTTGCGTCTGTTACGTTAGGACCACCCCCCAGCCCATGTTAAAAGATAGAGCCCTCCAGAAGAACAATATAGATCTTACTATAACACTAAAGGACCACACCAGCTGCAAGTTTTAGCGTGAAACTTTTTCACGTCTCTGTTACGTTGCAAACTTTAAAAATATTGGCCCACCACGAAAAGTATAACGTTTCTCATTGGATAGACAGAATTTTTGTGGGCGGAGCTTAAGGTTAACATTGAGACCCTGATTGGTCAGATGAAAACACAGCCAGATAGTTTTTTTAAACCAACTTCGGTAAATTGTAGTAAGGAGAAGTTAGGAGAGAGTTGCTTCCGAGACGGCGAGGTGAGCGGAGCTGTGCTGCCCGCCGCCCGCTGACGAACACCGACTAGGTAATGAACGCACGCGATGCCGCATAACAGCGCATAAAGCTTCACTCAGAACTGCAAAAGTCTCAACTGAAAAAGCACAGGTACCAAAAATGCACTGGTACCATGGAAAAAAAAGCACTGGTCTCACAAGGTATTGAGATTACGAGTGACGGAAAACACCAATGATGGCTCTGACATCCAGTTCTTCTCTCGTTGATGGCAGCTGCCGCAGCATGTGAGAAGGAGTCACTGGCAAGTAGGGCGGAAGTGGGAGTAAGCTGGCACGCCGTTCGCCCTCTCGTGTGAGGGTGTAGGGCAGGACCGGGGACAGCATCTCCATAGCAATGTCCTCGTCGAGGTCAGTGGTCGGCACCGGAGGCGTCAGCGGAGCGATCGAAAATGACGGCCGCACAGGTCCTGATAGGCGTCATATGAGTATTAATCAGTTGTTCAATAATGTCATATCTTTGCTCCCGTGCTGTTACATGTGAGTGAGCAGCGATGTTGTTTGCTGTGTCACAGGGTTAGGTTGTCATCTTTGGTGTGCGCGTAGGCGCAGTAGCAGACAGTGGTTAGCTGTGGCGAAGTGAGGAAGCAGTTGTAATGTTATGTTTCAAATGTAAAGTCTCAATTTATCGATGTGTTTATTTAAGATAATTATTTAATGGTAACAGATCTGAGAAGGAGGAAGTGTAATGGAAACTTCTATTTACTTGAAGAGGAATTATAAAGTAACTGTTTTGAAGTCACTCTTTTATCATTGAAGCGCCATTTTTCACCTACCTTTCTCTTACAATTTTTAACTGATCATGGTTTTTCCAAAAGTATTCTATGTTAACCGGGGACCTAGAAACGACGGAGAGGCTCCGTCCCCGACGCAGCTGCAATGATCCACAACTCCACAACGACTACCGCAGTCCACTTCACCCCTCCGCCGCCCCACACCGAACCCAGGGTTATTGTGCGGTTCGGCCCCCGGTGCCCCCCCTCCCCACCCCCCCAGGGAACGTCTCACACCAGACGAGTGTAACCCCTATGTTTGCGTGGTAGAGTAATGGTGGTGTATGTGTGCGTGGAGAACTTGTTTGCACAGCAATCGCCGACATCGTGTAGCTGAGGCGGAATAAGGGGAACAAGCCCGCATTCGCCGAGGCAGATGGAAAACCGACTAAAAACCATCCACAGACTGGCCGGCTCACCGGACCTCGACCCAAGTCCGCCGGGCGGATTCGTGCCGGAGACAAGGCGCTCCTTCCCACTCCGGAAAGCCGTGCGTTAGACCGCTCAGCTTTTTTCAAAAGTAGAAAAGGAACCAAGTGTGTTCCGAAAATACTTTTCATTCTGTTCAAAATTCTTGCAGTCAGATTATTCATTTTACCAGTATTAAAGGCTTGCCTTCTCATTACGATTGTTCAGTTTTTTACTACGATTCGTTATTACTTCTGCACAGCTCTTATTATTCAAAATAGAGTACGTCGGCCGTATTTTTATTATGTAAAGAGAACTTTCACTTGGCGATACCTTTATACAATACGGGCGACGTAGGAGTATTTTGAGAAACAGTCAGGAATTGTATACTGCTCCGTCTTAATTATTATTATAATTTGGCGCAACGTGAATTTGTCTACTAACACTACACATCTCTTTTAAGATTTGACATCTGTTGTTCTCGACGTTGTCTTTTACATTTGTGATTTGTCTTTATATTTTTTATATTACCATGCCACCTAGTACGTTTGTCAGTAAAGCACGCTCTACTATGAATTCGCAAAAATCTGACTTGCAAAATGCAACCGACAGCAACAATACCTCTGCTTATCATTCTGTTGCTACTAATACTAACCACATTTCTGACGTAATAATGGAAGACGCTGGGTCTTTGCACTCAGATGGTCAATGCACGAACACTGTAGACACTCTTGATCCTGACATGACTCCGTATTCTGATAATAATGTTTGTGGTAATACTGATATTTTATTTTCTGGCTACAGTAATTGCACACAGATAATTATGGAAGATTCACTGCCTTTGACAAAATCCGACACCCAGCCTCGACACAACTTCTCCGACAATTCTGTTACGCAACAGCGTTCTCTGACAACCAACAGTTCACATTCTTTTTCTCAGTCAGTTTTAGAACGCGTATTGCAAGCTATTAGGACATTATTTGACGAAAACAATAAACGTTTTGAGGAACAATCCACTCGTTTTGCTGAGGAACTTAAAGAAAACAACAAGACACTTACGAAACATTTTGATGAACAATTCACTCGTTTTGACGAACTTAAAAACATTAACGAGTCCCTTACAAAGTAATTTCAAGAAGTTAATGACAAATGTTCTAAAAATCATGAATCTCTTACAGAACGTTTTGATGCACATGCTACTCATTTGGAAGAGCTTAATCACAAATGCGACGAGCATAAAAAACCTTTAAATGCGTTACGTGGCAATCAGAAAGCACTCTCTGACGAGTTAAAAGACAGCCACAAAACTTTAACAGACCGTATAAACAATATTTCAGCCGCGGTTACCAATGTCACATCTCGTTTAAGCGCACTAACTATAGCTCATGTCAACTTTAACCAGCGTGTTTCAGACAGAGAAGTAGCCGCTGATGAAAAACTTAGTATCGTTTCTGAAACTCAGCGACAAGACAAAGCCCTGTTTATTGCTAAAATTAGGAAGTACTCAGTGAAGTTTTTGCTACTCTGCAAAAGAAAACGTCTAGTCATGCTGTACAGTTACAGGCATTTAAAGCTGATACTACTAAAATCCACGACCAATAATACAATCTCAAAACGGAATATGATGAACTCGCCGACACAGTAGCGCACTTAAAATTAAACCATGACCATCAGTGTGAATCCACACTGAAGAATATCAATCACTTGAAAAATTTCGACAGCGACAAATCTATATTAATCGCCAAATCAAACAGAAACTTAATAAAATTAATGCTCGCCTTTCTGACTATCAGAACGATTCCATTTCTCAGGACTGCTCACATAATTTTGCCACGCATTGTACCGATCAGAATACAGACAGAACATTCTCCGCAACCTCAGCTTACTAAACCGGCCAGAGAAAGAGACTTTTTACAGTCACATGGCAACACTGGCACCTTTTTCAACTGATAGCATTCTTTTGATAATTTTAGAGCCGATGGATTCGACTTCAAGCATTTTTTATCTGTCAGGAAATTCAAAGTGTTTCGTAATGGTCCTAGTTGTCTACATTCCTTGGACTGCAATCAGCAATTCACCTATTCTTTGCCGCTAAACTGACCTGTCTGTCATAAATTCGAATTTATTTGCAGCTTTTTCGACGGAGAATCGTCAACGAGAGTGCGCCCTATTGCACGGCAATGTTTTTCGGTTGAGGAATTCCAAAGCGCCTTCCTCGCAGCGTACTGGTCTGAGACGACACAGCGCGCAGAAAAGATACACCTAATCTTCGAATGCATGGCATTGGAGAGTAAAAGATACAGAATCTTCCGGATAACTAGACCTGAAGAAATTGTGTCTAACAAAAAACTGGCAGAGGGACTCCTTGAACTATTTAAGGACTGGTTGGCTTTACTAGATATACGGTGAGCGATACCGCAGAATAAACCTAGTTTCGGTGCGGGCAGTGGCGGGTAAGACCTAAGCTGTTTTAGCTTCCCTGTTAAAATCAATCAGTCAATCAAAAGACAGATTACTTAATTTACCAAATTTCAACAACTCCAATTTTGAGACGTTAAAGCGATACTTTGAATACATGGTACAACAAAACCAGCAATTAATTGAGACGTTTAGCCCGTCAGGTTTGATTCCCCTCTGCATTTCAAAACTTCCAGCAAATCTGGAAAGTGCGTTAAGAGCAGGTCAACAAACATCTAACATACATGCGTTTCGTGACGTTTTACAATTACTTGACATTGATCACTCATTTTCTTAACGGAATAATAATAATAACTTTTCTAACAACACTCGTAATTTTCACTACAATCACAGCGGTTTTCATTCTTGCACATTTTTCAGTCGCAATAAGGGTAACTATTTTGGGAACGCAAGGCGTAATAGGAATTTTGACAACAACAGCCAGAATTTTAATGGTAATCAGCAACGGCATTTTCTGCGGAACCAAGGTTTTTCTAATGACTACCAACAGCAGAATCACAGTTTTCAACAGTCTAGTCAGCAATATGCTAATCAGGACAACACATAAGTCAGCCTTTGCCGCAACAGCTGTCATAGCAGCACTCATTTTCGCTAAACGATTCTGACAATATTTTTGTACACAGGAACAATTTCCTTAGCAACAGACAGCAGCCGTACCAGCAAACTTCTATGGCAGTGCCCAGCATTTTCAAGGTCACAATGGGAATTGTTGCGGGTTGGCAGGAGAGCCAACACCGGGTACTAGAGGAAGCCGAAAGGCACGCGTTTTAGCCCACGCAGGCTGCCGTGAGGTCTGGAACAGGACAAGGAATTTAGACTTTAGAAAAACCGACGTAGCAGGTGGTATACTTAACTTTAATCCATTAATGATGAGCGTCGCTCTTGACGGTACATGATTACAGTATCAATAGTAACTGGTACTGGCGCCTTCCTAGGTCGTAGCAAATGACATAGCTGAAGGCTATGCTAACTATCGTCTCGACAAATGAGAGCGTATTTTGTCAGTGAACCATCGCTAGAAAAGTCGGTTGTACAACTGGGGCGAGTGCTAGGAAGTCTCTCTAGACCTGCCGTGTGGCGGCGCTCGGTCTGCAATCACTGATAAAGGCGACACGCGGGTCCGACGTATACTAACGGACCGCGGCCGATTTAAAGGCTACCACCTAGCAAGTGTGGTGTCTGGCGGTGACACCACAGGAATAAACAGGATAAACAGGGAAATAGAAATTTTATTCATAATTACAGGAATAAAGGGTACTTTAATAACAACGAGTCTTTATTCTTAAACGAACAAGATTCACATTTCAATCCGCGACAAGGTAATCAAAACCATTCAGAACCCTAGCGCACTGTTCAAATAATTGAAGTCGCATCTGCCAATGTACGGAACAGTACAGACGCTACGAAACAATGACCAGCGGATCAGGCGTCAGATGATGCCGACGCCGCACCAGCACAAGGTACATCGCATTCTGCAGATATTATAGAGCATATGATCCACTTGAAAGTCGTCAGGGATTTACCGTTACGTAAATCTGACCAGCCTCTGAATCATTTTATCATCCTGTTGTTACCATTCAAGTTGGCAAAAACATATTAAAAGCAGTTCTGGATTCTGGTTCACCTGTTACTGTCATGAGTGGCCCAGCATTCAATCGGTGCAATTCTGATGATTCTTATCCGATGTTCTCTCCCAATAAAATCAAAATGAATGGTACTATACCTGGTGAAAGTGTTGAAGTCAAAGAATTTCACGAATAGGACACAGTCACACAGCTTTACAGACAACACACTTACACTGTGATCTGGATTACTGCCTGACTGGTATCACTACAGCCTATTTGTCTTTCTTATCTTATTACGTTGGCCTTGCACTTATATTTGGATTTACAATGCTGTTACTCAGGATTTTTTACCATTTATCTGATGCTATCCATAGCCTGTTGCTTTCGCACATATTTTGTCTACTGTCAGAAGCAATATTTGCTCACGGCTACAATTTCCTTTTCTCAGGATATATTGTCATTGCGAGTGTTTTGTGTACAGTAATGGATGTTTTGCACTTATGGCTACGAAGTATTTTGAGTCTGGTAGACAACTGATGTTGACAGAACAGGGAATTTTATTTTGGTGTACTTCAGATGAGTTATATTATGAAGTTAATTGCATATTTGTGTATTCGATGAAGAAGATTACTGATGATATTTAATGAGGTATAGCCTATTATTATGATTTATGTAGGTTACGTATATGATGTATTATGTGACGAGATGATGATAATGATGACGATGAATAACACTGAGGTAATGGTTAGGGTTCAGGGACCCTATTTTTGTTGAATCGATTTTATTTCACATGATGATATTTCGGGTTTATGAACCATGGACCATGGACCTTGCCGTTGGTGGGGAGGCTTGCGTGCCTCAGCGATACAGATAGCTGTACCGTAGGTACAACCACAACGGAGGGGTATCTGTTGAGAGGCCAGACAAACATGTGGTTCCTGAAGAGGGGCAGCAGCCTTTTCAGTAGTTGCAAGGGCAACAGTCTGGATGATTGACTGATCTGGCCTTGTAACAATAACCAAAACGGCCTTGCTGTGCTGGTACTGCGAACGGCTGAAAGCAAGGGGAAACTACGGCCGTAATTTTTCCCGAGGGCATGCAGATTTACTGTATGATTAAATGATGATGGCGTCCTCTTGGGTAAAATATTCCGGAGGTAAAATAGTCACCCATGCGGATCTCCGTGCGGGGACTACTCAAGAGGATGTCGTTATCAGGAGAAAGAAAACTGGCGTTCTACGGATCGGAGCGTGGAATGTCAGATCCCTTAATCGGGCAGGTAGGTTAGAAAATTTGAAAAGGGAAATGGATAGGTTAAAGTTAGATATAGTGGGAATTAGTGAAGTTCGGTGGCAGGAGGAACAAGACTTCTGGTCAGGTGACTACAGGGTTATAAACACAAAGTCAAATAGGGGTAATGCAGGAGTAGGTTTAATAATGAATAGGAAAACAGGAACGCGGGTAAGCTACTACAAACAGCATAGTGAACGCATTATTGTGGCCAAGATAGATACGAAGCCCACACCTACTACAGTAGTACAAGTTTATACGCCAACTAGCTCTGCAGATGACGAAGAAATTGAAGAAATGTATGATGAAATAAAAGAAATTATTCAGATAGTGAAGGGAGATGAAAATTTGATAGTCATGGGTGACTGGAATTCGAGTGTAGGAAAAGGGAGAGAAGGAAACGTAGTAGGTGAATATGGATTGGGGCTAAGAAATGAAAGAGGAAGCCGCCTGGTAGAATTTTGCACAGAGCACAACTTAATCATAGCTAACACTTGGTTTAAGAATCATGATAGAAGGTTGTATACATGGAAGAACCCTGGAGATACTAAAAGGTATCAGATACATTATATAATGGTAAGACAGAGATTTAGGAACCAGGTTTTAAATTGTAAGACATTTCCAGGGGCAGATGTGGACTCTGACCACAATCTATTGGTTATGACCTGTAGATTAAAACTGAAGAAACTGCAAAAAGGTGGGAATTTAAGGAGATGGGACCTGGATAAACTGAAAGAACCAGAGGTTGTACAGAGTTTGAGGGAGAGCATAAGGGAACAATTGACAGGAATGGGGGAAAGAAATACAGTAGAAGAAGAATGGGTAGCTTTGAGGGGTGAAGTAGTGAAGGCAGCAGAGGATAAATTAGGTAAAAAGACGAGGGCTAGTAGAAATCCTTGGGTAACAGAAGAAATACTGAATTTAATTGATGAAAGGAGAAAATATAAAAATGCAATAAATGGAGCAGACAAAAAGGAATACAAACGTCTCAAAAATGAGATCAACAGGAAGTGCAAAATGGCTAAACAGGGATGGCTAGAGGACAAATGTAAGGATGTAGAGGCTTATCTCACTAGCGGTAAGATAGATACTGCCTACAGGAAAATTAAAGAGACCTTTGGAGAAAAGAGAACCACTTGTATGAACATCAAGAGCTCAGATGGAAACCCAGTTCTAAGCAAAGAAGGGAAAGCCGAAAGGTGGAAGGAGTATATAGAGGGTCTATACAAGGGCGATGTACTTGAGGACAATATTATGGAAATGGAAGAGGATGTAGATGAAGATGAAATGGGAGATACAATACTGCGTGAAGAGTTTGACAGAGCACTGAAAGACCTGAGTCGAAACAAGGCCCCCGGAGTAGACAACATTCCATTGGAACTACTGACGGCCTTGGGAGAGCCAGTCCTGACAAAACTCTACCATCTGGTGAGCAAGATGTATGAAACAGGCGAAATACCCTCAGACTTCAAGAAGAATATAATAATTGCAATCCCAAAGAAAGCAGGTGTTGACAGATGTGAGAATTACCGAACAATCAGTTTAATAAGCCACAGCTGCAAAATACTAACACGAATTCTTTACAGACGAATGGAAAAACTAGTAGAAGCCGACCTCGGGGAAGATCAGTTTGGATTCCGTAGAAATACTGGAACACGTGAGGCAATACTGACCTTACGACTTATCTTAGAAGAAAGATTAAGGAAAGGCAAACCTACGTTTCTAGCATTTGTAGACTTAGAGAAAGCTTTTGACAATGTTGACTGGAATACTCTCTTTCAAATTCTAAAGGTGGCAGGGGTAAAATACAGGGAGCGAAAGGCTATTTACAATTTGTACAGAAACCAGATGGCAGTTATAAGAGTCGAGGGACATGAAAGGGAAGCAGTGGTTGGGAAGGGAGTAAGACAGGGTTGTAGCCTCTCCCCGATGTTATTCAATCTGTATATTGAGCAAGCAGTAAAGGAAACAAAAGAAAAATTCGGAGTAGGTATTAAAATCCATGGAGAAGAAATAAAAAGTTTGAGGTTCGCCGATGACATTGTAATTCTGTCAGAGACAGCAAAGGACTTGGAAGAACAGTTGAACGGAATGGACAGTGTCCTGAAGGGAGGATATAAGATGAACATCAACAAAAGCAAAACGAGGATAATGGAATGTAGTCGAATTAAGTCGGGTGATGTTGAGGGTATTAGATTAGGAAATGAGACGCTTAAAGTAGTAAAGGAGTTTTGCTATTTGGGGAGCAAAATAACTGATGATGGTCGAAGTAGAGAGGATATAAAATGTAGACTGGCAATGGCAAGGAAAGCGTTTCTGAAGAAGAGAAATTTGATAACATCGAGTATAGATTTAAGTGTCAGGAAGTCATTTCTGAAAGTATTTGTATGGAGTGTAGCCATGTATGGAAGTGAAACATGGACGATAAATAGTTTGGACAAGAAGAGAATAGAAGCTTTCGAAATGTGGTGCTACAGAAGAATGCTGAAGATTAGATGGGTAGATCACATAACTAATGAGGAGGTACTGAATAGGATTGGGGAGAAGAGGAGTTTGTGGCACAATTTGACGAGAAGAAGGGATCGTTTGGTAGGACATGTTCTGAGGCATCAAGGGATCACCAATTTAGTATTGGAGGGCAGTGTGGAGGGTAAAAATCGTAGGGGGAGACCAAGAGATGAATACACTAAGCAGATTCAGAAGGACGTAGGTTGCAGTAGGTACTGGGAGATGAAGAATCTTGCACAGGATAGAGTAGCATGGAGAGCTGCATCAAACCAGTCTCAGGACTGAAGACCACAACAACAACAACAAGTATAAAAGATGAGTTTGGATCAGTCATGGCAGGTTGACAATAGTAACTGTTTTACAGCTATTTGTTACTGAAACGTCCTCTTCGAAAAATTATACATGACTTTGCTTAAACTGACACACAATATTTTTTTAGCGCAACGCAGTCTGACTTTCAGTAATCCCTACAAGAGAATGGCCCTGACTAAATTAACCTATACGTTTCACAAATCACTTACCTCACAAAAATCTTCGTTACTCGAACTACTGCAATACAGCGAGCGCTACTACTGCCAGCTAAATAAAAGATTCAAACTACGGAAGGCACTAACTACTGATAGGCATAGTTAGCAAATGAAAGATTTTAATAGAGAAAAAAATGTATTTACCTTAATAGTCATAATATATATAGCAGTTCATGACATCCATTCTTACAAATGTACTGTTTCTGATGGACACACCTCCAGATTATCGATTCTCAAAAATCGGCCATCTCACTACCCCACATCCACCACTGCTGGCGGCTCGCCTCCAACTGTGCAACGCTATGCGCTGTTAACAGCCAACAGCCCAACACTACAATAGCCAACAACAATGCAAACCAGCCACAGACTGCACACAGCACAGCCAGTGATTTTCATACGGAGCGCTACGTGGCGTTACCAATATAAAAACCTAAACAGCCTACTTACATAGCCCGATGCTCCCTACAAAAAAAATTTTACAAATTGTTTTGGGCAGTGGCCAATACAGATTTGAAAAAAATTTTTCATAATTACAATAACAAAGAAATCAAATGCACACACTTATTGATACAATGTTGGTCAAAAGCTAAAATTTTCTCACAGTTCATAAAGACAGTCCTGATCATCCATCACAGTAGAATTGCAGTGTTTTTTTTCAAAGTCTGAGCAGTAAAAGAAAATGCACACGGAAGTAGTGGTTTTCCATGCAGTCTTGAACAAGTAGTGTTGTCCTTCCAACGGAAAGACAGTGCTGACTCTTGACATGCAGACAGGTAATGGGCCACAACAGAGCAAACCCACAGCAGAGTCAGTCCAAGTTCAAGAATATTGGTAGGTAGGTCGTCACAGAGTAGACCCACTGTAGTCCTGGTAGCCCACTGTAGTCCTGGTAGCCACCAGAGGTGCAGATCCACTGCAGTCCTTGTAGAAATAATGGTATTGTTGGGTCATCAAAGGTGTAGACCCACTGCAGTCCTTGTAGAAATAATGGTATTGGTGGGCCATCAAAGATGCAACCCCGCTGTAGTCCTTGTAGAGATGGCTAGGAGCCATCCGTTGCGACTGTGCAAGTGCATAATCGCCATCGAAGAGTCTTGCGGAGAATATAGCAAGTCCATAAACCACCACTTGTGCACTCACAAAGTTTTTTTCTAATTGTCCTTAGAACCAGCAATGCTGTTAACCAGTCCCTTGCTGAATAATTAACACACGTCCAAACACTAACAGTCCCAACTGCTCACATACTGTGCATATGTTATGACCAACAGAAACGTGTGCAGTGAAATGATACTTAATTTGAAGAACTGGTGTCTATACAATTATAAATTTACAACATAAGAATACAATTACAAAGGTACAAAATACATTATTAAAGAACATAACAATGCAGATAACATTTGTAGTAATAGGGGCTTTGCAAAAGAATAGAAATAAACATGTACATCAGTGTCACAACAATTATGACATAAGTACATACATAAAGATCAGAATAACTTTTGAAACATCACCTTCACATATGAGCAACAAAACAGAATAAATAATGTCTAAACATCTTTACAAAGTAAATAACATATTATCAGAAAAATTCTACAATGTAACTCTCATCAGCTAAACACATAAAGACAGGAAAAACACAAATAAACAAGGGTACACAAACATATAGCAGTATAACACAGGAGGAAAGGATAGGGTTTGTTTTCAGTGTAACATTTGGTACTGCAGTTCAACCCAAAACTTCATTCCATAGATCTTTCATCTTATTTCAACATTTGTTTCCACTAAAAAAATCCTATCCAAGCATGTTTTCTGTATTTATATGTTCACATATTTCTTACCTCATTATTTATTTTCCATTATCTTACCTCATCATTTATTTCCAAGAAAATCCTACCTAAACTTGTTGTCTCTAAACCCGACTTTTTTTGTTCATATCCTCTTTCAAAATACTTTTTTGTCCAAACCATTTTCTTATAGCTTCTCAATGCATTTCTTCGAATTCATCACAACTTGTTCTCTTGTATAGGCCACACCATCTTAAGCTAACTTAATTCTACTGAGCTCAGATGCTAAACTAAGGGATGACGCAATACAGCAGCATAAAACAATTAACACAAACAGCAATGACAAAGAAATGCAAATTGGCAAAGCAAGCAGCAGTAAATGTAATAACTTATATCTAAGCATGACAAACCCACAAGCAGAAAAAATAGTACACTAAAGACAACAATGCAGATAAGGGCAATGTATATTCACATCTTAATGTCTATATAATTAAAGTGGTGCACCAGAACTTATTCTATGAAAAATATTACCAAGTAGTTGAAAAGAAAATTATGTATGGAGTTACTGTTATTAATCTCTTCTTATTGTTCTTTCCATTCCAAGTGCTCCTTTTTCGAAGAATATGGATCATAAAATTATTTTTTAATAGATCTGTTTGCAAAAAGTGTTCACATTAGTTAATGCACTTAATTTTATTTTATAAAACCAATGTTGCAGCACAGCTGGAAACCAGATATTAAACAAAATGAGCAAACTCTCAATTGGAAAGACAATAGATGTAAAATGTTTCTCATCATTTCGTTAGGCATTTTAGTAAATATCATAAATTAAGAGATCCACAGTGTAATTATATGTTTTCAAGTTTGAGTGTGTCATATTTGCGATGCTTTCTACAAAGAAATGTCAATAACGAGGATAATGGCCTTTTCTTTTTTCTCCACCTGTGCCTCTGAAAGGCACACACTAATGGCTTTTTTCCAGGTGACTGTCGCGCAGCTGGGTGCCCACGACGCATTACGTGAAGGTGGTCACTTAACTTTCTTACCGAAATATTTACGGCACCAGTTTGCACTACAGTGACAGTCTCATATAAAATTTCACAGGTCGAGAATTTGCGTTACAAATGTGTAGAAACAAAATCCTTTAAATATAATAGTGTCCAAAAAATTTTCATCGGCGTTGTGGTACATTCATGCATTTACACACATTTCATAACTGTTAAAGTACGATTCTTGGTTTCCAACATCCTTTTTCACAAGTCAGAGTCCCTAACCACTACTCATTATTCCTTACCTTATTACACATACAAATATTTGTCGACACTTCTTCAATATTTCATCATAATAAATATGTAGCATAATCAGATTACTCATATAGCATCAGCTTATTGATCTTAAACATAGCTCAACAGCATAATACACATCGTCGTCGTCATAATAACATCATAACAGATCAATCACATCTCAGAATCGTCGCAGCTTCTTTCAATAATTTCAAGACCTTCAATAAAGTCATCTACCTCAAATGTACTTAAAAAATCATGATCCCTTACCAAATACATCATTCTAAGCTCTCATAGCATCACAATGGTTCCGAAAAAATGTGAACAGTTCACAAAGTACAGACAAAATACAATTTCATAAGTATGAAGTTATCCAACTGTGTAATTGCGTAAACATGTGTCACTAACGTAGTAAAAAAAAATGTTTGTTTCTCTCAGTTAAATGATCAGATAGCTGTGTAATTCTGTGTTACAGAAATATGGTACCGATGTGTAAAGTTGTATTCGCAAATACCATATTAGCTAGGGCTCCTTGTGCTTGCCAAACACATGGTACACAAAGTAAGCGTGTACCCCCTGAGGATTAATGTAATTATAACCTCAGGTGTTACAGATTACAGCAATGGAATGAAATGTATCACGGAAAACTTTTTTTGTAATTCAAAAATCTTTAAAAAATAAATGTTTTAAGTACAAAATTAATCACTCAAATACATGTACTGTAGCGCTAAACTGTGCATCTTGTTGTAAGATAATCTCTGTGGAAGTGTCGTAGTTATCATCCTCTGTAAGCAAAGTTCTGCTGAAATCAATGTACTTACCTCATCATAAACGAAAGTGATATGCTTTGCGTATAGATTTCGTAGTTATTACATACCTTACCGTGATCAAGAAAGTACTATAATGTAATGTATTGTTGTGCTACGAAAAAGGCTGTCTCATTGTAGCTATACCACAAAAGTTACTACTAAAACATGTTTTACTTTCCAGAAGCATTCAGAAAAACTGTGCAGATATAAAGCAGATACAGCACAAAAGCAACAATGTAAACTGTGTCACACATTAGTAGCGTCGTGATTTAATTTTGTAGCTGTTGAATAAACCAAATACTAAGTCATCTTTAATCTCACAGAAAGTACTTCAAATAAAAAATGTCTTTTCAAGTAAACCAAAATGCTGCATTAAAATCTCATTAGCAGTATATGTTCAAAGTATGTAAGCCTTATAATCGTGCAACTAACAAGCAAGAATGTACACACACAGTAACACTGTGTCCTCTGTTCACTATCACAATGCAGTGGTAATTACTCTCTAAATATGTTCCCTAGGTTCTAGATTGGATAGTTGGCTTCAAAACATTGTTGCAGGATAACAGTTTCTGAGTGTGACAACGTGTATTAGTAGCGTGAAGTGAAAAATTTTATGGCAAAGACAAAGTTAAAAAGCAGATTATCTTTCGATAAATGGTTTTACCTGTGAAATGTGGTGTAAACTTTTACTCTTCCTAGTGCGCAGAGTTTCAGCTTCAAAGTAATTATCATGTTATATACGTCGGTAAGGAATGCTAAAATTTTTCTCAAGGTTAGCGTCTATGTTATTTTTCTGTGAGCCAGCCGGCGCACGTGGCTGCCTGCGGTGTGAGTCATTGTCTGTCTCTTTGTTGGCGCGCGTCGTTATCGGGATTAGGAGACCTAACTTCTACAAATTCACCTTGTCGAAAGGGCTGTGCCCTGTTAGAATCCCGCCAGTTCTGATGAAATTCAGGTCTGTTGTTATGATTATATCGTCTGTCGTCATGTCGGTAGTTCCTGTAGTTTCTTTCTTGTCGGTTAAGTGGTGGAGAATTTCTCCCTGAATTATCAGTGCATGGTGGACCGTTGCATCTGAAGTTATTCTGTCTCCCGTGATAAAAATAGTTCTGGTTGCCATAGTGTCTGTTTCTATGATTGTCTCTGTCATATTCATTACTACGGAAATGCGATCTTTCTCTGTAACTATTACTCCGCCAGTGGTTGTCATACGGGTGGTGTCTGTTTTGGTCACGATTTACGTTGTAAGAATAGCCTTGTCGTGTCCAGTTATTATTTCTATCATCGCGGAATTGTGACGGATGTGATGTGTAATTGTTGTGTTCCTGTTTTCGCGTCCCGCGATTGTCAGTGTCAATTTCCTATTCTTGTAACAGTCCCTGAAAAGCTTCAATGTCGTCTTTGCAACGTCCTGCCAAAGCAATATGTCGTAAATGTTCAGGTAGTTTGATTAAGCAAATGCGGATGAGTTCTGAGGGGCTGTATGGGTTTGACAGGTACTGATTCTTGTGCAACATGTCTTCAAAATATTTCACAAGACTGGAAAATTCAGATTGTTCGAAATGTTTCATCATTATGATGCTATGTTTTACTCGGTCTTGTGTAGCTTGAGACCAATATGCTGAGAGGAAGGCATGATAAAATTCTCCTTCACTGTGACAATCGTGAATGACCGATCGCATTCTTTCAGCTGGTTCATTCTCTAAGTAGCCACACATAAAGTCTAATCTGTGTTCTAATGACCAGTTGGGAGGAAAACAATGAGAGAATTGATGGAGCCACGCTTGTAGATGAATGTCGTTGTCAGAATTCTTAAATGTTTTGAATTTACGTGTAGTAATGAACAGCTTATAGTCAAAATCATCGTGTCGGCGAGTAGCATATCGGTCATTGTTACGTCGTGTCGGCGGTTCCATCTTAAAATTCGGTGCACCTTGCCAATTTCTTTCATAACTTCCGAAATGCCCTGTGTTATTATTTTGTGGCTTTTCCGTATTTCTAAGTCCCTCTTCCCGTGTTGGAGCACGAGTGTCCTCTGAAATATGTAATTTTTGTATTACTTGTGCCAACTGATCTTTTACTTCCCGGAGTTCTCTTTTGTGTTGCGTATTAATTTGATTCTGATTTTGTTTGAATTTCTTAATTTGTTCATACTCTTCTGTGTCAGTGATGGCTACAGGTCTTGTGTCATTCAGATCATCATCTACCTTTGCAGATAAGTTAGGGAACTGATCCGAAAGTTCGGCTACTTTCTCCGATAGTGTACTTATTTCCTCAGTGTGTTTTTCTGAACCAAATTTCAGTGTCCATTTGTGTTGAAATCGTATCTACTGTGTCCTTTAAGTATTCCTGAGTTTTTGCAAGTTGCGTAACCGAATCGGTAGGTGCAACTGAGTCAGTTTTAGCTTGCAAGGTCTCATGATTTTCATGAACAATTGTTTGCAGTTCTTTCATGGCTAATTCGTGATTCTGTAATGTTTTTTCATGCCGCGAAAAAATAGGTTGGAAATGCTTACAAATTTGTGTTTTTACGTCATTACAGACTTTTTGACATTACCATTCGATTTTATGTAACTCAGTAGTTAAATCTTCACGTGTCTGTTCAAGCGTATGTTCCACTGAGTCTAACTTTTGAAGCTTTTCTTCCATTGTGTCTAACTTTTGAAGCTTTTGCTGTGTTTGTCTCTGATTTTGTTCCATTTGTTGCATTAATTGCAATAATAATGTATTAGTGTCTGGAATCTGTTCCTCTATGCTTTTCGGCAGTGCATTTGCACCGGCAACATTCACATTTTGACAAGCAGAAAATGTGTCTTGACTTATTTGAGAAAACGGTGAGGACGCAAAACCTGACGTGTCTGTAATGATATCTTTTATTTACGTGAAGGGGATATATAAGGTAACTTTTTTGAAGTCGCTCTTTTATTGTTGCAGCTCTATTTTTCACCTACCTTTCTCTTACAATTTTTAATTGACAATGGTTTTTTTAAAAAGTAAAAAAGGAACCAAGTGTGTCCCAAAAATACTTCCATTTGCAACTAACAGGGAACTCACTGCACATCACGGGTGTCTCTGTGTAGATATAGTAATTTGCAGCTTCAGCATAGCGGCACGCAAGACTGCAATACTGCAACATGTTATCCAGATTTGCGCAGGGCCAACTTGTCTCATTCAGAGACGGTTTGATTTTTCTGCGTTGTGTATCAGTTTTAGTTCTGGGATCTGGGATCAGTTATGCAAAACTAATTATCTAGGTTTTACGTCAACGTTCATTATTCAGGCAGTTTGTACCTTGTGTAAGGAGGAGAAATGCGTAACGTTTCCGACTTTGATAAAGGTCGGATTGCAGCCTATCGCGATTGCGGTTTATCGTATCGCGACACTGCTGCTCGCGTTGGTCGAGATCCAATGACTGTTAGCAGAATATGGAATCGGTGGGTTCAGGAGGGTAAAACGGAACGCCGGGCTGGATCCCAACGGCCTCCTATCACTAGCAGTCGAGATGACAGGCATCTTATACGCATGGCTGTAACGGATCGTGCAGCCACGTCTCGATCCCTGTGTCAACAGATGGGGACGTTTGCAAGACAACAGCCATCTGCACGGACAGTTCGACGACGTTTGCAGTAGCATGGACTATCAGCTCGGAGACCATGGCTGCGGTTACACTTGACGCTGCATCACAGACAGGAGAGCCTGCGATGGTGTACTCAACGACGAACCTGGGTTAACGAATGGCAAAACGTCGTTTTTTTCGGATGAATCCAGGTTCTGTTTACAGTATCATGATGTTCGCATTCGTGTTTGGCGACATCGCGGTGAACGCACATTGGAAACGTGTATTCGTCATCGCCATACTGGCGTATCAAACGGCGTGATGGTATGGGGTGCCATTGGTTACACGTCTCGGTCACCTCTTGCTCACATTGACGGCACTTTGAACAGTGGACGTTACATTTCAAATGTGTTACGACCCGTGGTTCTACCCTTCATTCGATCCCTGCGAAACCCTACATTTCAGCAGGATAATGCACGACAGCATGTTGCAGGTTCTGTAAGGGCCTTTCTGGATACAGAAAATGTTCGACTGCTGTCTGGTCAGCACATTCGCCAGATCTCTCGTCAATTGTAAACGTCTGGTCAATGGTGATCGAGCAACTGGCTCGTCACAATACGCCAGTCACTACTCTTGATGAACTGTGGTATCGTGTTGAAGCTGCATGGGCAGCTGTAGCTGTATACGCCATCCAAGCTCTGTTTGATTCAATGCCCAGGCGTATCAAGGCCGTTATTACGGCCAAAGGTGATTGTTCTGGGTAGTGATTTCTCAGGATCTATGCACCCAAATTGCGTGAAAATGTAATCACATGTCAGTTCTAGTATAATATATTTGTCCAATGAATACCCGTTTATCATCTGCATTTCTTCTTGGTGTACCAGTTTTAATGGCCAGTAGTGTATTACAAAAAATGGCTCTGAGCTCTATGCGACTTAACTTCTGAGGTCATCAGTCCCCTAGAACTTAGAACTAATTAAACCTAACTAACCTAAGGACATCACACACATCCATGCCCGAGGCAGGATTCGAACCTGCGACCGTAGCGGTCGCCCGGTTCCAGACTGCAGCGCCTAGAACCGCACGGCCACTCCGGCCGGCAGTGTATTACAATTCGTTATTACTTCTACAAAGCTCTTATTATTCAAAATAGGGTACCTCAGTCATATTATAGTTATTTAAAGAGAACTTTCAGACCCAGCATCGGAGGTGGCAGCGGCTGTAGTGTCAGGTGCTGCGGGGACTGCACTGACGAAGACAGTGGAGGAGAGGGGACGGAGGCAGCAATCGCAGGCAGCGATCCGCCCGGCAGGGACCACGGCTGCGGTGCACACTGGACCATCTGCGACACAGGAACAGACCTCAGTGGCAGTGGGGGCAGGGGAAGGAACAGACCCCGCCGTGCACGGCCGTGTCTGGTCGAAATGACGGGACGTCCGCCCACCAGGTGTGCGCATGATGCACAGGCGACACTTGATGATGGCAAGAACTCAGTTCGGCTGGCGGCCGAAACCATGAGCCCAGATAGGTGCACTCGGCCAGAACCGTCACGGAGCTGGTGACGCTGGTGGACGCGATGTCAGATGCAGCAGGTGAAGGACTGCTCCACCGGGCTCTTGTCCCCCACCCGAGTAAAACGGTACAAACTCAAAGAATGGTCTGGCGCAGCTTCAGGGGACCTGCCAGATACATACATCTGCATCCGCATTTTAAACACCCGAACTGTGTGTTCGGCCTCACCATTAGACTGAAAATGAATCAGGGGAGCTGTAAGATGGCGAAAACCACTAGCCTGACTAAAAGATTCAAATTCTCGAGAGACAAACTGGAGGCCTCATCCAACTAGAGCTGGAGGTACGCTTCCGACAAATCAATCTTGGTAAAGTAGGGACCGCCTGATGATTGAAAAAACCTTAGACAGGACCGACATAATGGCTGTCGTGGACGTGGACGGACAACATGCCACGTACGGAAAGTTGGAATAGGCGTCCACTAAAATGGCCAATACTAATTTAGGAGGGGCCCAGCGAAATCGGCGTATAGACGCTCTCACAGGCGCTGTGGCCAAGGCGAGCGGTAAAAGACGTCCATGCGGCTGCCTGTTGCTGAACACATTGAGTGGTGCAAGCGGCGAGAAGCCGGTTAATGCCCCATCTATGCCCAGCCAATACACACGCTGGCGGGTCAAAGCATTCGTGCGAGAGGACCCCCAGTGACCGACATGCAAAAGCCGGAGTACATTACGGCATAAGGAAGCGGGAATCACAACCTGGGGAACAGGATCCTCCTTAGCTAACAAGAGAACCATGTTAAACACAGAAAAGGCGGTACTGGAGGGAGAAGTAATTACACAAGGGATCCGATGCATGGCCGGGGGGCTTTTCCGGCCAACCGAGCTGTACAAAAGAGAGGATCTAACTAACGTACAGGATACCAGGCGACGCCCGATACTATGGTGGCGCTAATGATGGGAAAACTATCGACCACGTTCAGGTTCTCAATATCTAACTAGAAACAAAACAAATCGTCCTGATCGAACGCCGAGTCCGGCCTGATCGGAAGGCGAGATAAGACATCAGCGTTGGCACGTTGCGCCGTCAGCGGGTAATGGATCTGATAATGTTAACGAGGGTGGAAGAGAACCCGCCGCGCCAAACAATGCGCTGCCTTGTCCGGCACGTAAGCCGAAGGGTTATGAGGGCAAACAGAATCGTTAAAGTCTTCTTTTCACTCTGAGAATATCGCTGCAGAGCTAGTCTTAGAAGCAGGAGCAATGGGTCGCTCAGACCCAACTGCATATTTGTGCGCTAACACCACACCAAGACCGTGCTGAGAGGCATATCTAGCCAACACGAAACACTGGCCTTGCTGGAAAGTGGTCAGACACAGAGCAAATTGAAGCTTAGATTTAAGCAAGGCAAACGCTCGGTCACAAGCGGGGTACCAGAAACAAGGCACTTTTTACGTAAAATTGTGAGCAGGGGCTGGGCAACATTCGTCTGGCAACATACGGTAATACGCAATTTTACCTAGAAACAACGATCTCATCGAGGTAACTGGTGCAGCCGGGCACAGAGGCTGTCAGTTGTTCTAAAAACGGCTGAAAAACTGCCTGCGCCCTAGCGAGGCCGAAAGGTGTTCTGACAACGAGAAGGCGCCTAGAGGCCTCACACAACGGGAGCTTCCGACAAATAAATCTTGGAAAAGTAGGGACCGCCTGCTAGCTACTCGTCAGGGCGGCGCAAAGGGTATGCGTCTATCACAGACTAAGCATTAATCGTGACAATGAAGTCGCCGCAGAAGTGAAGCTTACCCGTCAGCTCCTTAATGATGACCAGTGGTGTGGCCTATTCACTGGAAGCTGAGCGACGTCAGACGGTCTAACAGAGTCGCGCACCGCAAGAGGCACCTGCCGTGCCCGAGAAAAACGAGGGCGGGTGGACTCTTTCTTAGTAATGTAGGCCTGAAAACCGGTAGCACAACCGAGCCCAGGAGAAAACAAGACACGAAAACCCAGAGCAGAGGGGCTACAGTTATTGATACGGAACTCGATCTGACACTAAATTTAGATCATCGGAGCGTTGAACACATCTAACCCGAAAACATCTGCGGTATAGGAATGAGAGGGGGAGAACGAAGGTGAGAGGGCCAACAACAGATTTTTAAGAGACAGGAGCGGAGAAATGACCTAGAATCGGTTTCTGTTGTTTGTTGTGAAACGTCCCGTTAGAAAAATTAATGAATTACTGTGCTGGTAAACCCCTTACGTTATTTGATTTTCAAACAGCTGAGCAAAAATGAACGTACTCAGACATTTCTCTCTTTACTTATTCTGATCATCACTAAACTGACACACAATATTTTTAGCGCAACGCAATCTGACTTTCAATAATCCCTACAAAAGAATGGCCCTGACTAACAATAACCTATACCTTTCATGAATCACTTACGTCACAAAAACCTTCGTTACTCGAACTACTGTAATACAGCGAGCGCCAATACTGCCAGCTAAATAAAAGATTTTAACTACTGAAGGCACTAATTACTGATAGGCATAGTTAGCAAATGAAAGATTTTGATAGAGAACAAATAATGTATTTACCTTAATAGTGTTCAAAAGTCATAATATATATCAGTTCATGACATCCAGTCTTACAAATTTACTCTCTCTGATGGACACACGTCCAGATCATCCGCTCTCAAAACTCCGCCATCTCACTCCCCACATCCACCACTGCTGGCGGCTCACCTCCAACTGCGCAACGCTACGCACTGTTCACATCCAACTGCCCGACACTAGAATAGCGAATATTCCAACAATGCCAACATGGTTCAAATGGCTCTGAGCACTATGGGACTTAACTTCTGAGGTCATCAGTCCCCTAGAACTGAGAACCACTTAAACCCAACTAACCTAAGGACATCACACACATCCATGTCCGAGGCAGGATTCGAACCTGCGACCGTAGCGGTCGCGCGGTTCCAGATTGTAGCGCCTAGAACCGCTCGGCCACAGTGGACGGCCCAACAATGCCAACCAGCCACAGACTGCACACAGCACAGCCAGTGATTTTCATACAGAACGCTACGTGGCGTTACCAATATAAAAACCTAAACAGCCTACTTACAGTTGTAGCTAACCAACTCCCGTGAAACCTTTGTGAGGGGAGGGGAGTCCTAAAAGTCCACGTACGTTTGTGCTTTTATTAAAGTCACTAAGATCCTGTGTCCACTTTCATTTTTAGCGGTTTATTAAACACTCGCAGGTCAAGAAACAATGTGTTCCGGGAGACAGTCATTCTAGAGATAGAGTTATGTCCATCGACCCTACTGTGTCCCCCACTTTTTAAGAGGATTTATACACGGCTGAAATTTGGCCTCTCTTTCGATACTTATTGCAATCAACCCAACGCTTAGGGCACGGAGCACGCTCGTGTTGGACGAAGCAGTGGCGGCAAGACGGAAGGGAGGCACGCGGCCGTCGTCTATTACTGCTGTGGCCGTAACCGACGCTGGCCCGAAGGCTGTACTGCTGCAACGCCCTCCCCGTCATGCCAAACACGCGTACAAAATAACATGCATTCTTTCACAGTAATAGGTTTAGAGAAGCTTGCAAATTTCTTGAAATGATAAGCTGGCTGGTTCTTGCAAAGGCGCAAATTGGCACAACAACTGATAAATGCGCCGCGAAAGCGAGGAAAGAAAGTAAGCCCCACACAGGTACATCGTCCATGTGCAAATCCTAAAATCGTTGGCACGTGCCTCGTAGGAGTCCCAACCTTCAGACCATTCGTAAAATGCCGGAAAGGCGACGGTTGCGCCGACGGGAGAGTAACTGCCGCGAACACGCAGATGCCACCTGATTGAGAACGTTGGTGCGAGCCTGCTGTTGTTCCGCGAAAGGTTGCTGCTGGGCTGGGATGGAGTATTTCTTACATCGAGATGTTTGTCGGGTGACTTAGCACTGACACTAACACGCAGATAAAATGTAATCCTCACTCGTCGCCAAGTTTGCTATAGCAAGAACAAACACAATTTACGGAACATTGTACTTTATAGAGCAACACATAAGATACAAGGAAGTACAGGTTTTGCGTAGCAATGAACATATTGATTGGACAACAGTAACACAGGTTATACACTCCTGGAAATTGAAATAAGAACACCGTGAATTCATTGTCCCAGGAAGGGGAAACTTTATTGACACATTCCTGGGGTCAGATACATCACATGATCACACTGACAGAACCACAGGCACATAGACACAGGCAACAGAGCATGCACAATGTCGGCACTAGTACAGTGTATATCCACCTTTCGCAGCAATGCAGGCTGCTATTCTCCCATGGAGACGATCGTAGAGATGCTGGATGTAGTCTTGTGGAACGGCTTGCCATGCCATTTCCACCTGGCGCCTCAGTTGGACCAGCGTTCGTGCTGGACGTGCAGACCGCGTGAGACGACGCTTCATCCAGTCCCAAACATGCTCAATGGGGGACAGATCCGGAGATCTTGCTGGCCAGGGTAGTTGACTTACACCTTCTAGAGCACGTTGGGTGGCACGGGATACATGCGGACGTGCATTGTCCTGTTGGAACAGCAAGTTCCCTTGCCGGTCTAGGAATGGTAGAACGATGGGTTCGATGACGGTTTGGATGTATCGTGCACTATTCAGTGTCCCCTCGACGATCACCAGTGGTGTACGGCGTGTAGGAGATCGCTCCCCACACCATGATGCCGGGTGTTGGCCCTGTGTGCCTCGGTCGTATGCAGTCCTGATTGTGGCGCTCACCTGCACGGCGCCAAACACGCATACGACCATCATTGGCACCAAGGCAGAAGCGACTCTCATCGCTGAAGACGACACGTCTCCATTCGTCCCTCCATTCACGCCTGTCGCGACACCACTGAAGGCGGGCTGCACGATGTCGGGGCGTGAGCGGAAGACGGCCTAACGGTGTGCGGGACCGTAGCCCAGCTTCATGGAGACGGTTGCGAATGGTCCTCGCCGATACCCCAGGAGCAACAGTGTCCCTAATTTGCTGGGAAGTGGCGGTGCGGTCCCCTACGGCACTGCGTAGGATCCTACGGTCTTGGCGTGCATCCGTGCGTCGCTGCGGTCCGGTCCCAGGTCGACGGGCACGTGCACCTTCCGCCGACCACTGGCGACAACATCGATGTACTGTGGAGACCTCACGCCCCACGTGTTGAGCAATTCGGCGGTACGTCCACCCGGCCTCCCGCATGCCCACTATACGCCCTCGCTCAAAGTCCGTTAATTGCACATACGGTTCACGTCCACGCTGTCGCGGCATGCTACCAGTGTTAAAGACTGCGATGGAGCTCCGTATGCCACGGCAAACTGGCTGACACTGACGGCGGCGGTGCACAAATGCTGCGCAGCTAGCGCCATTCGACGGCCAACACCGCGGTTCCAGGTGTGTCCGCTGTGCCGTGCGTGTGATCATTGCTTGTACAGCCCTCTCGCAGTGTCCGGAGCAAGTATGGTGGGTCTGACACACCGGTGTCAATGTGTTCTTTTTTCCATTTCCAGGAGTGTAGAATAGGCCGAGCATTCGTTTGTGATCGCTTAAATAACACTGTTTCCTTGGCGACTCACCAGATCGCGCCAGGGGGCCGACCCAGGTTGGCTTTATAAGCGGGGCTGTGAAACGCATCTCTGAAACCCTCACGTCCGAGATGTCAGAGGGTGAGCCGTGGGGCGACTTTGTACGCTGTACCCGCTGCTCTATCCTTCGTCCACACTACCTCCGCACCATGACCTCACCGTGTATCTGGCCCTGGTACGGCCGGTTCTTGAATATACAGCTGTGGTGTGGGGTAACAGCGACGCACATAACGACGCTCCAGCGATTCCAAAATGGGGTGCTGCGAATTGCCCTCCACAAGCCGCCTCGCTATCCAACGAGGCTGCTCCACGAGGAAGCCGGCATCCCTTTACTGCGGGATCGCTTCCGGCAAATCGCCAGGGTGTTCTACAATAATGCAGAACTCTCTGGCAGCCGCTTAATTCGAGGGTTGGGCCAACAGGTCCACCACAGGCCGACTACACGTTGGCACGACCTAATGCGCGAGTAGTTCTCTTCCGCAGTACCGATGCCGCCACACAGAGCGTCTCTTAAGTCAGAGACGCTCGCCGAGGTCAGCTCGTACAGGTAGGCCTCATAGACGAAATTTAGGTCAACGCAGGAACAGCAACTAAGCTGCTTACACTGCCTATACACCTGGCATATGTTGTCAGTGTTTTTCAGTGAGCGAGCGAGAATCTCTGAAACCGCGCGCGTCATGAGTCATCAGGGGAAGAGACCTATATTGGACAACAGTGCCTTTGACCAGTACTTTTAGTACAATCAGTATTATCCAAGATGAAATTAATATTGAAATAGACACGTACAATGAATTCCTAGTTATTTCCACTAAATACTATTAGTACTTTAAATACCTGATCAAGTTTAGAAAAGTTCTGTAGTGGGCCCTTAGACTATCAGAACTAAAGTAATTTAACTGCAGTACTCATTTATGACTGTGCACTGGAATTTTATTCCACTAATTTGTGTATAGCAACTTCTCATTTCCTTATATTATATCTACAGCAATGTGATCCTGTCTATTAGCCTTTTAGGGGCATCTGTTCAATTTCTGTGAATTCAGAATGATGTTTTGTTACGTATAATACAGCTGTAGAACTAAGTTTGATTCTTATATACCTTTAGTTACATGAGAAGTTCATCTTTCTTACGTATAATGCTTGTTATTTTTTCACGAAAAGGTCCAAATTTATTTCAATAAGATGTTCCACAAAGTTAAGAGTGAGAATAGTTTTATTTGAGTGAAGTCTGCATTCTAATTTGTGCACAACAAAGAAATGTGTGCCAAGTATTCTGAATAACGTACATGTCAATATGTACAGTGTGTGCTCGTAGCTTAGTGTGACAGCATTGGTGGTTATGCTGTGTACCTATGTTAAGTAATCATGTTCTGGTATCAGTTTGTGTTCTGGAAGAGTTTTAAGGAATCATGTAGTTATTTCTTGATCCTGCTTTAGCCTACTGGATACTAGTGATAAACTAAACTTCTTGCATGATGTTGGATGTATGTTGAGTGATTTTTAACTATATTTGTGTTTCTAGTGTTAAAGAAAGAAAAGATTCTGTTTCAATTTTAATTATGTTCTGATATAAGGAAACAGCTTTGTTTCTACAGTGAGATAAATATCTCAGGATCTTGTATTGCATTCCTGTGGGTGTTAATCTATCTGAGTTTTTTCCTAACGGTTTACTGGTTTATATTGGTATACAAATTCTCTGTGCTGAAGAAAAATTTTCGTTCACTGTGTGTTTCGAAAATGTTTAGTATTCGTCATCATTCTCACCAGATTTTTGAGATTTCATGATTTTTATTCCAAAGAGCTACAGGATCATTTTGGACAATTATAAAAATATGTAACAATTATTCAGGCTATTTATACAAATACAGCTATTTCAGAAATAATTTTGAACTTAAATTACCTTTGAAACTTGTTTTAAACGAATCGGTGTTTCACACATTAAGCACTGTAGGAAGAAACATTAAGAGATAAGTACGTTATGATGAAAGTAATAGCACTTTAACGGAATTTTCATTCGAGGGTATAAAGGTCACATAAATGTTTCTTGCTGAAACGTCCTGCAGGCCTGGAAAATCAGGCAAAAAAAAGATCTTTGTCGTGTTTCTTGATTTAATGAACATTGTCTCAAGAGATGCAACATTCCGTCGAGTAATGTGGGTTTCACGTGCAGTAAGCACATTTTGAAGTCGATTCAAATAAAGTACCCAATAGGATGGGAAACAGAATTTATCCCCTCAATAATAATCAGATCCAGATTATTATTAAAGATTTGAGCTGCAACCTTTCATTTCTGATTTCCAGAAGTCATAGGCGCTTCAAGCTGAAATAACTGTTTAACATTAATAACATGACAAAAAAATTGCCCCAATAATGGTACTATCATATTGTATTCAGCTAAGAACCTTTATTTAAACCATTATCATTTTAAGAATTATTATTGGGGCAATAGGGGGTTTAAATCAAACATCTTTACGACAACTTTTAGCACACTCTTCAACTAGACATTTAGGGTGAATAATCAGATCCTTAACAGTCAGAGAAAACATCTAGGAACTATACTTTATTATTTATTCATTATTAAGACTAATCATAGTCTTATTATTCAAGCAAATAAATTTATTCTTTATAAGTCAGATTTATTCAGCTAAAAACATAAAAACTGAAATTAAATTCATAATATTTTTATCTCTACTATCTCTAGGTGGTTTACCACTACTTCTTGGATTCCTACCAAAATGAATTGTAACACAATCATTAATAGAAAACAACATAACAACCATTATAACAACTGGAGACGAAAATATAGTAGAATAACCCGGAAAACAAATTCTTATATTCTGTATGAGCCCTGTTGCTTGATTTCATGCATTTGTTGCATGGGATTGATCTTTTGCTACAAAAAAAGACAAATCCCTGGGGCGAGAGACCAACGAATTTTAATTAGTTTGTCTCAGGCCTAGAGATGCGTATTTGCAGTAAGTTGTCAAAATTATTTTACATGTTCACAAATCGTAGAGTAGTTTTGTTAAGTTGTTTTACGTAATGGTATAAATTTGATTAACTTAATTACAAGGCTATTTAGAAGAAGAAAGCACGGAAAAACGATGCAGTTTCAGATCTGAAACTCTTGACGTCCGTAATAGCTACAGCGTGCGTCACAGCGCGGTTCCGATACCAACTTGATCGTCAAAGTGTGACGACACCAAGTCGTGCGCAGGCCTGTAGTCCAGGTGGTTTTGGACTGACTCACGCGCCAAAGCAAAAAGCGGGCGCCAAGCAGCATCCTTCTAATACAATGAGGCTTCCCCGTTAGCGACGCTAACTCGCTGGATCAATGAGGCGTTATACTCTGATTAAAATTACTTAGTGACTGACGTTCCAACGAGACGTGTGGAGAGGGCCAGCTGCCATCCAGTCGTAGTTCTTTCTCGAGCGTCACGTGCTGGCTTTTGGTTGTTTTGTAGGTAAGCGCCTTGTGGAGCGTGGCAGGCTCCACGCCGGCAACACTGCAATCTGTCAATCACAAAGTAATTGTAATCGGGAGTACAGGATTCGTTCGATCTGTCCGGGACAGGATTGGTATCTGTACCTTTACATCCCACCAATCAATATTTTCAAATTCCACTGTAATTTTATGGTGTTTTTTAAAACTCAGCCCTACGCAAAACACAATATATTTCTTTTTATGTAGGAAATATAAGACAAGTCTCCCAATTTAATGAAAAGAAGGAGAAGAAAAAACGAAGTTGCCCAAATATAACGTAAATATCCCAGTATCGAAATCTAGTCACGAATTGAAGTTACTCTAAATTTCACATTAATCGTCTGAATGTCAGTATCTTAAAAGACCACATACGTCGCATTCAACCATCCAACCAATTTACAATTCTTACAAAGTTTGTTTGCACATGACGTAAATTGTTTTAAAAAACCATCATATATTAAACCTTATTTACGAGAGTGTGATGAAATGTAATGCTACCAAATTTTTAATGTGAAAACATTTAAACTTTTTTAAAATAAAACAAATATTATTCACATTCTACGTCCTTATTCTTAATGTCTACGTATTTCTATCTCAACGTACTCACCCTGGATACGAACACATTTCTCGCAATGAGAGACCAGTTTGTTGATACCGTCGCTGTAGAATGTTTGACTTTCTCGACGGAGCCACAACCTTACGTCTGCTTGCATCGTTCCCTCAATATCAAAGTGAAGTCCTCGTACGTGTTCTGCAGGTTTTGGAAACTGATGAAAATCGGATGGGGCCAAGTAGGAGCTGAACGGAAAATGATAGATGAGAGCGTAGCCAAGACGTCGGATTGTTGCAGCTCTCGTGTATGTGGTCTGACATTGTCATGCTCAAGGAGGGGGTGCTCCGTGTGTGGACGATTTCTTCGAATTCGAAACTCGATTACAGCACCACCATAGCTACGTTACACATCGGCATGTTACACGCTATAATTCGGAGTCCTCTAACGGCAGAGGGCTGCAGATTTGCAGCCATGAAGAACAGAGATGTAGAATGTTAATAACATTTCTTTTACTTGAAAAGCCTTAACAGTTGTGTCACAAAAAATTCGAAGGCTTTACTTTTCAGCCCACCCTCGTAGTTTCAGCCCATTTCCAAATCTCTTGGATTATTGTTTATAAACCTGCATGAAAATAACACATGAAACACATATATCAAAATTCAAAAAGACCTTAGAGCTTGCAAAATTCAGAAAATGGCTCTGAGCACTATGGGACTTAACTTCTGAGGCCATCAGTCCCCTAGAACTTAGAACTACTTAAACCTAACTAACATAAGGACATCACACACATCCATGCCCGAGGCAAGATTCGAACCTGCGACCGTAGCGGTCGCGCGGTTCCAGGCTGTAGCGCCTAGAACAGCTCGGCCACCCCGGCCGGTAGCTTGGAAAAGTTTCACATCAATAGATTTTTTTTATATACAGAGACGTTAGTCTGTCACTAGGCAAGACAAGGCGGCTGTTTAAGGCGACAAGATTTTAGGGTCTGCAAAGGGCGGAAAGAATTAATTTCAAATCAAACAGCGAAGTAACTGAGCAAATGAGGAGGAAAAATGAAAAAGAGGAAAAATTAAAACACCAAATTGCTTTCAAAAGCATACAGAAGAGTTCCTTAATAAGTGTTTACTTATTCTTACGAAAGACAACACATTGCCTCTACCTACATGATACAAAAACAACCGCTACTGAGTCGCTACTGAGTACGAAAGGGAAACAAACATGTCCTTGGTTAGTCTCTGTCGAACGCTGGAGCGGGACACGTGCGCTGGCTTGGAATCATGTTGAGGCTTTTGAGACTTGATATGATACCTGCTTCAGTCCCTCTTTTTGTTTTTGTCTCTGCCGGCCATTTGTCAAGCTTCAGTTGTATTGAGTCCTTCTGCTGAAGTTTAGGTAGGTTCTGTACTTCTCTTTGAAAAAATCTAAAAGAAATAAAAGGTAAGTGCCGTTCATCATACCATTACATAAAAATGAGTTGGTGTCTGTCTGTAAATCTGTCTCTGAGTGTCTATGACTCGCAGCACGAGAAAAGAACTACATTGTCTTTTCTCAACCAAATTTGATGTATACGAAAATAATAACCGGGAAGAGAGTGTCATGACTTGTTTATCGGTGGGACATAATTATAAAAACCGTGTGCCCTGTGCTTGCGAGCCGCGCGGGTTTAGCCGAGCGGCCTGAGGCGCTGCAGTTGCAGTCATGAACTGTGTGGCTGATCCCGGCGGAGGTTCGAGTCCTCCCTCGGGCATGGGTGTGTGTGTTTGTCCTTAGGATAATTTAGGTTAAGTAGTGTGTAAGCTTAGGGACTGATGACCTTAGCAGTTAAGTCCCATAAGATTTCACACACACATGTGCTTGCGAGCCGTTGTCTCAGTATAATTTACATATTAGTGAATACTGCAATATCTATGTTGCGTATTACACTTTGCTGGCAGTTGAATTTACGCAAGTAACGTGTGAAAGGACATTTTCTGAACTAAAGGATATAGAGACCAAGCTTCGTGCATTGTTAGGACAAGGACTCTTGGAAACATTCGTAATCCTGAACATTGAAACAGATGTTATTAATAGCTTTGATGTTGTGTTTCGTGATAAAGTTATAACTGTGCCTGCCACATCACACAAAAATTTGACGAAGATGTTGGTTGGTTAGTCAAGTTTCAATAAAAATGACCAGGTGCGATGACATGATAGAAACAACTTCTATATAGTTTATATTTAATCATTAAATTACAATTCACCTTACAGTTTTAAATGAATTATTACTTGTATTAAAATAAGAATATCAGAAAATGTAAGAGCTCTTTTCTGCGTCAGCCCCGAAATTTAATTGCATGCTCTTTTCATCGGACAATTAATATTTTGAAACGCCCCTAAACATAAGAAATCCGTACTGAAATAAAAAATGATTAAAAGTTTAGTAGTAGATAGTGGTGGTGGAGTGAGGGGGGATATCGGGAAGACATGGTAGTAAAAAAGAGGAGGCGTCATTTTTCAGTTTTCGCTTAGGGAAGCAAAACGCCCAGCAACGGCCCTGCTGTTGTCTTCTAATGAACCTTATTTAGTACAACAGTTGAAAACAAACGCAAACTATAGACAAAATTTGACAATCTTAATTTTTTTAAAAAAAAGCTCAGTATTTCTGGAATGAAGTACAAGAAGAAACACCAAAAAATTCGTGAGTTTAGCAGTGCATGTTTCTTCAGTGAAAACTTTACCCACAAGGATACACTACGAGATTGTTTTGGGGCCGCACACCTGCAAATACTTCTCTGTTTGTGAGCTGCATATTCGATTTCCTTGTACACCGCTCGGTACTGTGCCCTGATCTGTTACTACAGAGCCGAGACAGCACACTGCTCCGCCCAGCTGATCGATGACGTCGGCCTCGCCCGGCTACGAGGCAGCCAACAGCTGGCACGGAGTCTCCCCTTTTTATTGATTTGCCTGGGAACTGCCTGAAGCTACGAACGCCGTTGTAGGCGATTGCCGCGCTCTGCTTGGCTGCCTGTTCGCCGCAATTTCTTCTTCTGCTTCATCTTCATATGCTGCTACTTGGTATAGTCGGGAAAACTTGGTATCCTGTCTACTGTCGTTTACTCAAAACATTTCACCCTTTTTCTCTTGCTCTAAACTGAGATTTGCGTTGTTTAACAGCCCCATCGATTTCATCTGAAGAAGGAAAGCAAAGAAGATTTCAGCGTTCCGTTCATGACGAGATCGTTAGAGAGCTTACATGAGTTCGGATGTGGTGTCACCGCCAGACACCACACTTGCTAGGTGGTAGCATTTAAATCGGCCGCGGTCCGTTAGTATACGTCGGACCCGCGTGTCGCCTCTATCAGTGATTGCAGACCGAGCGCCGCCACACGGCAGGTCTAGTCTAGAGAGACTCCCTAGCACTCGCCCCAGTTGTACAGCCAACTTTGCTAGCGATGGTTCACTGTCTACATACGCTCTCATTTGCAGGGACGACAGTTTAGCATAGCCTTCAGCTACGTCATTTGCTAAGACCTAGCAAGGCGCCATATTCAGTTACTATATGTCTTCTGAACAGATAATATTGTGAATCATGTACCGTCAAGAGCGACGTTCCTCATTAATGGATTAAAGTTAAGTATCAAACTAATTATGTCCGCTTTCTGAATTCTCATTCCTTGTCATGTTCCAGACCTCACGTCAGTATAGTTCCTCCCTCCTCACGCCAGCCTGCGTGAGCTAAAACACGTGCATTTCGGCCTCCACTCGTAACACGGTGTTAGCTCTTCTGCTAACACAACATCGGATATGGGGAGAATAGCGAACAAAATCACCCGTGTTCTTTTCAAAAGAGCTCACTGCCGCTATTTTCCTGAAATGGTTTCGGGAAGCCACGAAAATCGTAAATCTGGATATGTTCAAATGTGTGTGAAATCTTATGGGACTTAACTGCTAAGGTCATCAGTCCCTAAGCTTACACACTACTTAACCTAAATTATCCTAAGGACAAACACACACACCCATGACCGAGGGAGGAGCCGAACCTCCGCCGGGACCAGCCGCACAGTAAATCTGGATAGCTAGACGGAGATTTGACCCACTGTCCTTCCAAACACAAGTCCAGTACCGCAGAATACAATGTGAGAAACTGTACCAAAATCCCATAAAATTTTGCTCGTGCATACAAGCTATCACTGCCAATAAATGTGTTCACTTGTGGAAAAGTCAAGGTTAGATATACAAAATAGCAAAACAAAATCCGAAATGTTGAATTCTGCCTCGAAATGTTTCTTCACAAAGGAAAATCTAGGAACTTTGCTGTCATTCAATAGCGGTACTTCTGATAAAGTGAGTGACATAGTAATCGGTATTGGCATCTTAAATATTTAATTTTATTAAGGCTCCTTAACCCGAGGGTGTCCCTGTCAAGTTTTCTACAGAAGTGTGTCAGACTCGCGACCATGTAATATCCATAATCATCTGAAAAAAAGTCATATAAATACACGGAAATAAAATTGTGCAATGAATAGAAGTAGAATGACCAAATATGCTCAGTTGTATGTACCAGACTACGATTCATTGGGACATACACATTCTAAAGGCTAATGCCTTGTCGATACAACCGCTTTGTTTTGTCACTGGCTGTTCGTTTCAGTTCCACGTAATCGTTACACCCTACCCTCTTCTCGATTTGTTTCAGATATGTCACCATAGGTCATACTCTTCCTTTTTTTCCCAGCAATTTTCTGTTCAAGACAATTAATGACGAAAGTATTGTGTCTGATGACATGTACAGTCAATTTTTTTTCTCTCTTCCATTTCATTTAATAATTTTCTCTCTTCGTTGACTTCCTTTAAGACTTCCAGACTGGTTTTTCTTTCCAGCTAGCTCGTTGTTGTCATTTTTCACCATATCCACATTTCAGCTGCTTCGAGTCCACTCCTTTCCAGAGTCCAGCTTTCACTTACAAAGAACAGTGTTCTCTATACAAATGATTTTGCAAAGGATTTTCTGATATCTACATTCATCTGTATGCTGACTAAAACCTTTTTCTTAGCCATAAATGCCTCTTTAGCCAATTCACTTACATTAAGCATCTATTGTCTTCTGTGATTATACTACCGAAAAAACAAAATTACTTCACCTGACCGATTCTGACAACGTACATTTTTGTATTGTTTTTGTTTCTTCCATATTTTCCCGTGCTACCATTACTTTCGTTTTCCCTTTTTTCACTTTTAATTTCCCTGTTTTAAGCGTGTGTGATAGGAATTAAAGCATTCCCTCTTTAGTTTTTCAGAGTCTGCAACTACTACGATGTCATCAGCAAATCTAATACAATGTGTCCCTTCACCATAGACCTTTACTCGTACTCTTCTTTCTTCGCCTTCATGACCCGAATAGTTTCCTCAATGAACACATTAAATAAATACGGAACTAGGGGACGTTCCTGTCTAACTTGTTTTCTAATCCTGCCCTCTTCCTCTACCTTACAGCTGATTAATCATTCTTCTATACTTCCATTCCAGTCCTGTTTGCTTCATAGTTCTAGAGAGTAGGTGCCAGTGCAAATTGGTAGGTTGTTGGAAAGCTGACCAGGAGAGAAATTACAAATCACCTGTGCAGATCATACTTGAATATAACTCAAGTGCATGGGAACCATATCAGCTCGGACAGATAGGGGAGACGGCGCATGTACAAAGAAGGGCAGATGGAACGCTCACCAACTTGTTTACCTGGCGAGTGTGTGTAACGGTAAAGTAGGAAAATCTTAACTGGCAGACAGTCGAACAAAGACGTCGCAAACCTCATGCGAACCTGTTCAATAAATTCCAACAACCGACTTTTATGAGAGAAACCAAGAATATTCTTCAGGCCCTTGACAGTAAACCTATAGAGATCGATCTAATAAAAGTGGGTAACCACAGTTCGCACATAAGCGTTATTCTTTACACTCTCCATCTTTGAATGGAATGGGAAAATATATGGTAAAGTAAAATGTACGCTCATGGACTAGATATGGGGACTCTGGACACTTCGCTCACAGCTTTAGTTTCGCGTGCTGTATTTGTAGCACTGTCTGTTCCTTTCCGTTCTGCAGTGTGCCCAAAGTAATAACTTCTTTTTGCTTCGTGATTGCATAACAAATTAAGATGATAGATAAAACATTATTACACAAAATGAAGCTGAAGTGTGACAAATAAATTCCTCATGTGGCCATCATCGGGGTCGGCCACGACGTACCAGACTGCTCGCGAGCACGATGTGCGGGCGGCGTGTGGGCCAAGGCTCGCCCTGTCTCGGCTTCGCTCGATGCTTCTCGGAAGTTCTCGGTATAGCGCGACATTTCATTCAGCATTCCGGGGCGGCGTTTCTTGGTCAGCACGAAATGCTTCTTTCGATACATCACACGAGATAGAGAGTGCTTTTGGAGCTTGTCTCTAGTTAGCCTGGTAGTCTGAACACTCGCCCCATCTTGTCGGAAACAGAGGTTGGCGTTCTCCACACCCATCATTGCCGACATGTTAGTGTCAGAAACGTTAGTAGTGAGACAAAGTAGGTTCTGGAACAAATTTACACGCTTATCCAACTATTGTACATCGAGAGCCAATTAACAAACAAGTACAGGCCGCACCAAACCGATGTCAATGTTTCCTCCAGCAACAGCAGTCATCTTACTACCTCTTACACTACGATCCGAATTGTCGTTCCGTAGTCTCTAGGTGACATACCGACAGGATTTGCCATCACTCACCTCCTACATCGTCACTTCATAGTGGGTGGATCACACTCCCCTTAAAAATCAATGCAAACGAATTTGAACCTGTAATGTCCTTCTGCCTTAGCTCATCGACGTGTCCCTTCTTAGCGCTTGTGTTGTTTTCCTTAAGATTCCAGCAAATTGGTGTGACCTGTGCAACTTTCCAGTCTTCGGGTATAGATCTTTCGTCGAGCGAACGGTTGTATATGATTGTTAAGTATGGACTTCTTGTATCAGCAGACTCTGAAAGGAATCTAATTGGTATACAATCAGAAACTAACTGTTCGAAATAATTTTCAGAGTAAAATGGTTCAAATGGCTCTGAGCACTATCGGACTTAACATCTGAGGTCATCAGTCCCCCTAGAACTTAGAACTACTTAAACCTAACTAACCTAAGGACATCACACACATCCATGCCCGGGGCAGGATCCGAACCTGCGACGTAGCGGTCGCGCGGTTCCAGACTGAAGCGCGTAGAACCGCTCGGCCACACCAGCCGTCATTTTCAGAGTATGTGTTTAGTACAATTTCAGATGATGTTTTATGCGTACCTCCGGAATTAAACATGTATTTTCGCCAACATATAGAGGGTAAATTAAAGCCACTACCAACTATAATTGTATGAGTGATTTAAGTTGGTTCACTACTCGGAGGATATCTACTTCTACGTTACTCATGCTGGCAGCTGTTCTTGATTCGAATTCTGGAATATTTACTTCGTCTCCTTTGGTGAAGGAATTTCGGAAGGCTTTGTTCAGTAACTGCTTTGGCAGCACTGTCTTCGATAGCATCTCCATCGCTATAGCGCAGAGAAGACATTGATTGTGTCTTGCCACTAGCGTTCTTCAAATACGACCAGAATCTCTTTGGATTTCGAGACAAAGTTTCGTTGTGGAAACTATTATAAGCATCTCGCACTGAAGTACATGCTAAACTTCGAGCTTGTATAAAAGACCGCCAGTCTTGGAGATTTTGCGTCCGTTTAAATTTTTCGTGCTTTTTTCGTTGCTTATGCAACAGTATTCTGACCTGTTTTGTGTACCAAGGAGGATCAGTTCCGTTGTTTGTTAATTTATTTGGTATAATTCTCTCATTTGCCGCCGATACTATTTCTCTGAATTCAAACCACATATGGTCTACTCTTACGTTGTTTGGAAGGAGTGACGATTGTCTCTCAGGAAGGCATCAAGTGAAATTTTATTCGCTTTTTTTTTAATACGTATATTATTCGTTTATTTTTGGAGGATTTGGGGTCACAATATTCGTTCTCGCTACGAAAACCCTATATTCAATAATCCCTGTATCTGTTTTGGTGCTCGTTATTAGCTCAGGATTATTTGTTGCTAATAGGTCAAGTGTGTTTTCACAACCGTTTACTATTCGCGTGGGCTCATGAACTAACTGCTCGAAATAATTTTCAGAGTATGTGTTTAGCACAATTTCAGATGATGTTTTATGCGTATCTCCGGAATTAAACAAGTACTTTCGCCAACATATAGAGAATAATTAAAGCCACTACCACTACCATTACCCCCCATGAACCATGGACCTTGCCGTTGGTGGGGAGGCTTGCGTGCCTCAACGATACAGATAGACGTACCGTAGGTGCAACCACAACGGAGGGGTATCTGTTGAGAGGCCAGACAAACGTGTGGTTCCTGAAGAGGGACAGTAGCCTTTTCAGTAGTTGCAAGGGCAACAGTCTGGATGATTGACTGATCTGGCCTTGTAACATTAACCAAAACGCCCTTGCTGTGCTGGTACTGCGAACGGCTGAAAGCAAGGGGAAACTACAGCCGTAATTTTTCCCGAGGGCATGCAGCTTTACTGTATGATTAAATGATGATGGCGTCCTGTTGGGTAAAATATTCCGGAGGTAAAATAGTCCCCCATTCGGATCTCCGGGCGGGGACTACTCAGGAGGACGTCGTTATCAGGAGAAAGAAAACTGGCATTTTACGGATCGGAGCGTGGAATGTCAGATCCCTTAATCGGGCAGGTAGATTAGAAAATTTAAAAAGGGAAATGGATAGGTTAAAGTTAGATATAGCGGGAATTAGTGAAGTTCCGTGGCAGGAGGAACAACACTTCGGGTCAGGTGAATACAGGGTTATAAATACAAAATCAAATAGGGGTAATGCAGGAGTAGGTTTAATAATGAATAAAAAAATAGGAGTGCGGGTAAGCTACTACAAACAGCATAGTGAACGTATTATAGTGGCCAAGATAGACACAATGCCCATGCCTACTACAGTAATACAAGTTTATATGCCAACTAACTCTGCAGATAACGAAGAAATTGAAGAAATGTATGATGAGATAAAAGAAATTATCCAGGTAGTGAAGGGAGACGAAAATTTTATAGTCATGGGTGAGTGGAATTCAAGAGTAGGAAAAGGGAGAGAAGGAAACATAGTGGGTGAATATGGACTGGGGGTAAGAAATGAAAGAGGAAGCCGTCTGGTAGAATTTTGCACAGAGCATAACTTAATCGTAGCTAACACTTGGTTCAAGAATCATAAAAGAAGGCTGTATACATGGAAGAATCCTGGAGATACTAAAAGGTATCAGATAGATTATATAATGGTAAGACAGAGATTTAGGAACCAGGTTTTAAATTGTAAGACATTTCCAGGGGCAGATGTGGACTCTGACCACAATCTATTGGTTATGAACTGTAGATTAAAACTGAAGAAACTGCAAAAAGGTGGGAATTTAAGGAGATGGGACCTGGGTAAACTGACTAAACCAGAGGTTGTACAGAGTTTCAGGGAGAGCATAAGGGAACAATTGACAGCAATGGGTAGCTCTGAGGGATGAAGTAGTGAAGGCAGCAGAGGATCAAGTAGGTAAAAAGACGACGGCTAGTAGAAATCCTTGGATAACAGAAGAAATATTGAATTTAATTGATGAAAGGAGAAAATATAAAAATGCAGTAAATGAAGCAGGCAAAAAGGAATACAAACGTCTCAAAAATGGGATCGACAGGAAGTGCAAAATGGCTAAGCAGGCATGGCTAGACGACAAATGTAAGGATGTGGAGGCTTATCTCAATAGGGGTAAGATAGATACTGCCTACAGGAAAGTTAGAGAGACCTTTGGAGAAAAGAGAGCCACTTGTATGAATATCAAGAGCTCAGATGGAAACCCAGTTCTAAGCAAAGAAGGGAAAGCAGAAAGATGGAAGGAGTATATAGAGGGTCTATACAAGGGCGATGTACTTGAGGACAATATTATGGAAATGGAAGAGGATGTAGATGAAGATGAAATGGGAAATACGATACTGCGTGAAGAGTTGACAGAGCACTGAAAGACCTGAGTCGAAACAAGGCCCCGGGAGTAGACAACATTCCATTAGAACTACTGACGGCCTTGGGACAGCCAGTCCTGACAAAACTCTACCATCTGGTGAGCAAGATGTACGAGACAGGCGAAATACCCCCAGACTTCAAGAAAAATATAATAATTCCAATCCCAAAGAAAGCAGATGTTGACAGATGTGAAAATTACCGAACCATCAGTTAAATAAGTCACAGCTGCAAAATACTAACGCGAATTATTTACAGACGAATGGAAAAACTGGTAGAAGCCGACCTCGGGAAAGATCAGTTTGGATTCCGTAGAAATGTTGTGAACACGACTTATCTTGGAAGAAAGATTAAGGAAAGGCAAACCTACGTTTCTAGCATTTGTTGACTTAGAGAAAGCTTTTGACAATGCTGACTGGAATACTCTCTTTCAAATTCTAAAGGTGGCAGGGGTAAAATACAGGGAGCTAAAGGCTATTTACAATTTGTACAGAAAGCAGATGGCAGTTATAAGAGTCGAGGGGCATGAAAGGGGAGCAGTGGTTGGGAAGGGAGTGAGACAGGGTTGTAGCCTCTACCCGATGTTATTCAATCTGTATATTGAGCAAGCAGTAAAGGATACAAAAGAAAAATTGGGAGTAGGTATTAAAATCCAGGGAGAAGAAATAAGAACTCTGAGGTTCGCCGATGACATTGTAATTCTGTCACAGACAGAAAAGGACTTGGAAGAGCAGTTGAACGGAATGGATAGTGTCTTGAAAGGAGGATATAAGATGAACATCAACAAAAGCAAAACGAGGATAATGGAATGTAGTCGAATTAAGTCGGGTGATGCTGAGGGAATTAGATTAGGAAATGAGACACTTAAAGTAGTAAAGGAGTTTTGCTATTTGGGGAGCAAAATAACTGATGATGGTCGAAGTAGAGAGGATATAATGTAGACTGGCAATGGCAAGGAAAACGTTTCTGAAGAAGAGAAATTTGTTAACATCGAGTATAGATTTAAGTGTTAGGAAGTCGTTTCTGAAAGTATTTGTTTGGAGTGTAGCCATGTATAGAAGTGAAACGTGGACAATAAATAGTCTGGACAAGAAGAAAATAGAAGCTTTCGAAATGTGGTGCTACAGAAGAATGTTGAAGATTAGATGGGTAGATCACGTAAGTAATGAGGAGGTACTGAATAGGATTGGGGAGAAGAGAAATTTGTGGCACAACTTGACTAGAAGAAGGGATCGGTTGGTAGGATATGTCCTAAGGCATCAAGGGGTCACAAATTTATCATTGGACGGCAGCGTGGAGGGTTTAAATCGTAGAGGGAGACCAAGAGATGAATACACTAAGCAGATTCAGAAGGATGTAGGTTGCAGTAGGTACTGGGAGGTGAAGGAGCTTGCACAGGATAGAGTAGAATGGAGAGCTGCATCAAACCAGTCTCAGGACTGAAGACCACAATAACAACAACACTAACTATAATTGTATGAGTCGGGTACATGTTTGAAGTCAGACTCAAGTTTTCTTGAACCTTTCAGCAATTGTATTATCGGAATTGGGAGGTCGGTAAAAGGAGCCAATTATTATTTTATTCCAGTTGCCAAAATGACCTCTGCCAATACTAACTCACATGAACTATCTACTTCAATTTCACGACAAGCTAAATTACGAGCGATTCCCAGAAAGTAATGCGCCGCATTTTTTCCTCAATAATACTTAATTGAACATAATGAGAATCACACGCCCCAGAGGAAGGTGTTTTATCTACACACTCAATTTTTCCACGTAATCTCCATCCCATTATATGGCCTTCCTCCAGCGCAAAACAAGGGTGTGTGTGCCCTGTCGGTACCAATCCGTGTCCTGGTGGCAGAGCCGGCGCTTCACTGTGTGAATCACCTCCTCGTCGTCCTTAAAATGTCTTCTCAAGTCGTCATGCGTCTGTCGTCGCGAATGACAACATCAGCTCGCTGTAACATGTCAGATGTGACAGCCCTGGATGGTCTCCCCGACCGCTGCAAATCGTGGAGATCCGCCGAACCGCCTTCTGATGACCTCACCCTCCATGCCCAGGGACTAATTTTACTTCTTTCGACAGCAGATGCTCCATAGACTTTGCACAAGCGTTTGTGAATATTCCCTACAGTTTCTTTCTCTGCACTGAGAAATTCAATGAAGCACTTTGCTTGTAACGTGCATCAACTACAGACGCCATTTTGAAACTGTCTTGGAGGTGCCGCGTGGTCTGAGGTGCCTTGTCACGGTCCGCACGGCTCCCCTCGTCGGAAGGTCGAGACCTCCATCGGGCGATGGTGTGTGTGTGTCGTCCTTAGCGTAAGTTAGTTTACGTTAGCTTAAGTAGTGCGTAAGCTTATGGACCGATGACCTCAGCAGTTTGGTGCCATAAGACCTTACCACAAATTTCTAAATTAGTCCTGGAGACACGCTATCTGTCGGAACTGACGGAAACTTGGCACGCTCACTCAGGGACTTCAAGTACTCCATACGTGTCGTTTTGCATTCATAGCGCTGTTTGTCTAAAATGTAACTGCGCCATTTCCAGAGCATAGATACCGAGGGCGACCGCTCACACACACTGGACCATCCACCACACCACCATCACAAGTGCCCACTGTTCTACTGAAAATATTCATGTCTTTTATTTCTTATCGTTCCATTTCCTAGTGAGGGCATAGTAGCATCCGTCAAAACCACTACTACTACTACTAATAATAAGCATGACTGACATGGGAAGTGTGATTGACAATACGTATGGTTCTGACTTACAGAGACATCTAAAATTCATTAAATTCTGAATAGGCAGAACAGCAGTCTCCTGACATCATTCTAGTTGGCTTATAAGTAACTCGAGCAGTGGATGTACACAGACGATGCCTTTGTAAGACATCAGAATGGTGTAGAAGGAAGCACTTTTATCATTTTAAAGTTAGTTACTATACTTTTTGGGTAGGAAACATAAAGGGTGGTTGTATGTCTGACGTTGGACAGATATATCCTGTATTAGAGTATTAAGAGCATTACATTCCGCATAGCTAATATTTTGGAAACCATATGGCTTTAACAATATATCATTTTTAGCTGCAGAACCGTGTAGCCATGGGAGTGTGTGTTTATGCTTTACTATCATTTCTCTCATGCCGGTACCTTCCTGGTACTGACTCCAGACATTGGAATAATAGTTCAGAACTGATAGCACAGTTTATTTAAGTGAAATGTTTCAAACTCTATCCGTCTGGAGCTCCATCATGTATAAATAACATGTTTGTTCTCAACCATTTGTTATGTCACTGTTAGCCGGCCTGTGTGACCGAGCGGTTCTAGGCGCTTCAGTCTGGAACCGCGGGACCGCTACGGTCGCAGGTTCGAATCCTGCCTCGGGCATGGACGTGTGTGATATCCATAGGTTAGTTAGGTTTAGGTAGTTCTAAGTTCTAGGGAACTGATGACCTCAGATTCCCTGCTCATAGCCATTTGAACCATTTGAGCCATTTATATCACTGCAACACTCTCATGTATGTTACACAGGGTGTCACAAAAATGTACGGCCAAATTTTCAGGAAAAATTCCTCATACACAAAGAAAGAAAATATCTTACGTGGACATGTGTCCGAAAACGCTTACTTTCCATGTTAGAGCTCATTTTATTACTTCTCTTCAAATCACATTAATCATGGAATGGAAACACACAGCAACAGAACGTACCAGCGTGACTTCAAACACTTTGTTACAGGAAATGTTCAAAATGTCCTCCGTTAGCGAGGATACACGCATCCACCCTCCGTCGCATGGAATCCCTGATGTGCTGATGCAGCCCTGGAGAATGGCGTATTGTATCACAGCCGTCCACAATACGTGCACGAGGAGTCTCTACATTTGGTACCGGGGTTGCGTAGACAAGAGCTTTCAAATGCCCCCATAAATGAAAATCAAGAGGGTTGAGGTCAGGAGAGCGTGGAGGCCGTGGAATTGGTCCGCCTCTACCAATCCATCGGTCACCGAATCTGTTGTTGAGAAGCGTACGAACACTTCGACTGAAATGTGCAGGAGCTCCATCGTGCATGAACCACATGTTGTGTCGTACTTGTAAAGGCACATTTTCTAGCAGCACAGGTAGAGTATCCCGTATGAAATCGTGATAACGTGCTCCATTGAGCGTAGATGGAAGAACATGGGGCCCAATCAAGACATCACCAACAATGCCTGCCCAAACGTTCACAGAAAATCTGTGTTGATGACGTGATTGCACAATTGCGTGCGGATTCTCGCCAGCCCACACATGTTGATTGTGAAAATTTACAATTTGATCACGTTGGAATGAAGCCTCATCCGTAAAGAGAACATTTGCACTGAAATGAGGATTGACACATTGTTGGATTTACCATTCGCAGAAGTGTACCCGTGGAGGCCAATCAGCTGCTGATAGTGCCTGCACACGCTGTACATGGTACGGAAACAACTGGTTCTCCCGTAGCACTCTCCATACAGTGACGTGGTCAACGTTAACTTGTACAGCAGCAACTTCTCTGACGCTGACGTTAGGGTTATCGTCAACTGCACGAAGAATTGCCTCGTCCATTGCAGGTGTCATCGTCGTTCTAGGTCTTCCCCAGTCGCGAGTCATAGGCTGGAATGTTCCGTGCTCCCTAAGACGCCGATCAATTGCTTCGAACGTCTTCCTGTCGGGACACCTTCGTTCTGGAAATCTGTCTCGATACAAACGCACCGCGCCACCGCTGTTGCCCCGTGCTAATCCATACATCAAATGGGCATCTGCCAACTCCGCATTTGTAAACATTGCACTGACTGCAAAACCACGTTCGTGATGAACACTAACCTGTTGGTGCTACGTACTGATGTGCTTGATGCTAGTGCTGTAGAGCAATGAGTCGCATGTCAACACAAGCACCGAAGTCAACATTACCTTCCTTCAATTGGGCCAACTGGCGGTGAATCGAGGAAGTACAGTACATACTGACGAAACTAAAATGAGCTCTAACATGGAAATTAAGCGTGTCCGGACGCATGTCCACATAACATCTTTTCTTTATTTGTGTGTGAGGAATGTTTCCTGAAAGTTTGGCCGTACCTTTTTGTAACACCCTGTATACGGATAGGGGGCATTATTTTACTCGACATGCACACATCTGGAGAGACCTTTTGCAGTTCGATGGGTGCTGTGGGTAAGTTTGGTGCCGAATAGTCTTCGCTGAAGAGCACTTACTGTCATTGCTCGCTCTTTTTCCTTTATGCAATGTAGAATGTAATGGGTGTAGGACCCACATACTTTTGGTTAGATGCAGATTAAATCGGCGACCATGTTGCATGGAGGATTGATCAAGGACAATGTGGAGGGATCTGTCAATTTCTGACTTTATCCTATGAATGTGAGAAAACTCTGTGACTCCTGTCCAGACACGGATAGATGACCAGTTGTAATCACAAGCCGGCCGCGGTGGTCTAGCGGCTCTAGGCGCTCAGTCCGGAACCGCGCGACTGCTACGGTCGCAGGTTCGAATCCTGCCTCGGGCATGGATGTGTGTGATGTCCTTAGGTTAGTTAGGTTTAAGTAGATCTAAGTTCTAGGGGACTGATGACCACAGATGTTAAGTCCCATAGTGCTCAGAGCCATTTGAACCATTTTGTAATCATAAATTCTGCATTATGATCGGTGTGCTGGGAATATAAAGATAACCTAACTGCATTGGTATAGGACTTTGTCTGGTATACTGTGGGGTATATGACCAAATGGACGTATTGCAAAGTACTCTATCTGCATTCATAATCTAGTGTATGGTACTTGCGAAGTTGATGATGTGTGATTTAGCAATGATACAAAAATTGGGAAGCATTCTGCTGTGTCATTGGCTGGTGTTGTAATTATAGAAGAACTGGTGAAATTGCTTAAATTGATCGTGTTATCAACTGTGGTGCATATTACACTACACCATCCCATATCAATGATTTCTTTCCCATCCAATCCATCCACTGGTACACATTTGATTATAACATAATGATTGAGTGACACCAAATGATGGAGATGGATAGAGCCTTGACGGAACACTGGATATCTGCTACATGGGATTAAATGTAGAGATCATCATCTTCAGAGCGTTCCTCATAGCTGTAGACTTGTACTATTTCCATATGCTGTGATGCCCTCTACATCTTTTTTCACCAATAAGATAACAATACCACTTTTTATTTCTAGTTCCTTATGTGCATAGTGAACAGCACCTTCTGGGAATGATCAACACCGGTGCAATAATCATGTGCTCCTCTCACGAGGAGTTGCTGGAAACATGTTAATGTCGGTTTACCACCTGACACAGATCTTGGTGTCATGGTAGAAAAACAAAGTGTACGGTGATGTACAAAGGTGTATTCATACACTGCTCGAATGTATTACAGCTGAAAAACAATGTATTAAACTGCTTATGAAAGAACAACACAGGACCCCTCTCTTGTGATTTTCTCACTTTGAGTATGTAATATGCTCCATGTCAACACGCAGATGGTATTTGTTTTTCGATATATGAGAAGAGAGAGATGTGGTAAAATCTTATAGGAGGTTCTATTACAAATAGTGCTGTGACTGATTAAAGTTTGGATGCAGATAGATCATAGTTTTATACTTACTCTGAATGTTACAAAATAACGATGAGGAGTGTCCTCGAATGTACTAAATGACTGTGTAGATGCTGATTTTATGGGTATTTGAAATGTCTGAAATGAATGTAATGACCTCATGCATGACGCTTTGTAATTTTAACATCTGGAATGTTCTCAATCAACACCGATTTTTCTTATAAAAGTAATAGGAATCGAATATATGTATTCTCATGGATCCATGACTGTTTTTATTATTATCAACATGATTGTATATTTAAAAATAAGTGTTACCGCAAGTCCTGTGTTATTTCATACTTCATAACCTCAATTTATAAAGTAGACACCACTTGAATTATAGACCATTGTGGGATGTAGAAATGATATTGTTTTTCCCAACATGTGAGTAGATTGCATGAAACATGCTGCTCTGTGATGATGAAATTACTTACGAACCTGGAACACAGTAGTCTGCTGCTATTGCAAATGATTGTCTGCTGGATGACAGAAACTTTACATACAGATCGTTATAAACGTGTTATGGGAAAAAAGTGATAAAATATTTGGTTTCGATGTATCAGAGGATTTTATAGGGTTCTCTACTAGGTGATGTTAGGAGATTCTGTTACAAGATATGCACTCACGATTTGTTCCGTAAACGCCAGTGCAATATAGCATCTCACTGGTAAAGAGGGACTTGCCATAGTGTACAAAAAATGAAAAACAGAGCAAGTTCAATGCATCTGTAGCGTTTTTGGTCATGAGTGACTGGGTACATTCGCGCACAGTGCTTTACTATATCGTCTGACTAATGTGCTGTTCTATCTTGTACATAAGAATAACACTCACGAAGGACTATCTCGCTCTTTTGAATGGACATCAAGCTCACAAAATAGCGGAATTGGGATGATGATGTGCCACTGTCATGGATTTTTAAGAGTATAAAAAGAGCTGTGATAGGGGCAAAAGGATGCCTTGGTTTGTTGTTATTACTGGAGAATCTAGACAATATTCTTAGGAAATGTCGGTAATCTAACTTGCATCGAAGATGTTATCCTCTTTTGCAGGATGAATTTAAATGTACCTGTATCTCCAACACAATAGTTTTGCAAAGAGTTTTTCGATATTTGCAAGGATGTAGCACTGTCGAAAATAATGTACAGTGGTTGAAATCGAGGCTTCGTGATTGGTAATATGCATGTGTAGTCTCTTTATGTATGTGTGTAGAGCTGTCACCGGTGGACAGTTGCGGTTTGAATGCATAACTTGCCAACTGTTCGTCTATCAGTTAAGCTGCCAGGGATGTGGACTCTGTAGGTATGGAGAAGGGAAACTGTCACGTTTCAGGATGCAAGTGCAGTCAACACACTGTCAACTAACGAATAAATTATTACTAGGAAAACATATATACCTAAAATCTATAGTTTTTAGATGCCCTGACAGTGTTGTGGGAATGTATTAGAGTTGAAAAGTAGCGAAGCTCATCTGGTAAGCAATAAGGGCATATACTTATGGGAAAAATACCAGAGCAGCAGCAGAAATCAACTCTGTACACATGTCAACTCCCTGTTGCTGATCCCCATACAGTAGAGTGGAAGTCAGATGAACGTGTAGAACTGTGCCAGACTTGGAGTTTCCATCAAGTTCATTGCTACATGAGTCTGCAGACAAGCTCTCTGACGTGTTGTAGCAGTACACGGATTTATTTCCAGATACTGAGTTTCTAATCCGGACCACTCATTGAGCCTCATCTATGTATGAGACGAGTGTTACTGTACTTTTCACGATCCTCCATGATGCAAAATGCTTGCATGTAGATCATCATGAAGAGGGCAATTCTTAGGATTTTTTTAGTAAGCTGGTGTATAGGACACGCAAATATCTTTGTATAAAATCAAACAACGCATGGATATGCCAGCAATATGACCATATGCGTACGGAAAATTATCAAAAAATATAGAAAAATGACATCGAAGAAGTCCTGATGTAATTGTGACAAATTCATGGGAAATACGTAAAATTGAAGGAAATACGACGAAATATGTAAAATCGTGAAGAACTGGCAAATTTACGTAAACTGACTGAGAATGCATAAAATTAGAGAAAAAGTACCATAAATTGCAGGGAATTGAGGTGGGGTAGGGGTACCCAGACACTCAAGACCGAGAAAAGCTAAAAAATTATTGCGTGTCTGCATTCAGTTTTAACTATGTGAATTTTTGTAACACATACTTCATTCCGTAGAAATACTGGAACACGTGAGGCAATACTAACCTTACGACTTATCTTAGAAGAAAGATTAAGGAAAGGCAAACCTACGTTTCTAGCATTTGTGGACTTAGAGAAAGCTTTTGACAATGTTGACTGGAATACTCTCTTTCAAATTCTAAAGGTGGCAGGGGTAAAATATAGGGAGCGAAAGGCTATTTACAATTTGTACAGAAACCAGATGGCAGTTATAAGAGTCGAGGGACATGAAAGGGAAGCAGTGGTTGGGAAGGGAGTAAGACAGGGTTGTAGCCTCTCCCCGATGTTATTCAATCTGTATATTGAGCAAGCAGTAAAGGAAACAAAAGAAAAATTCGGAGTAGGTATTAAAGTCCATGGAGAAGAAATAAAAACTTTGAGGTTCGCCGATGACATTCTAATTCTGTCAGAGACAGCAAAGGACTTGGAAGAGCAGTTGAATGGAATGGATGGTGTCTTGAGGGGAGGATATAAGATGAACATCAACAAAAGCAAAACGAGGATAGTGGAATGTAGTCGAATTAAGTCGGGTGATGCTGAGGGAATTAGATTAGGAAATGAGACACTTAAAGTAGTAAAGGAGTTTTGCTATTTGGGGAGCAAAATAACTGATGATGGTCGAAGTAGAGAGGATATAAAATGTAGACTGGCAATGGCAAGGAAAGCGTTTCTGAAGAAGAGAAATTTGTTAACATCGGGTATAGATTTAAGTGTCAGGAAGTCATTTCTGAAAGTATTTGTATGGAGTGTAGCCTTGTATGGAAGTGAAACATGGACGGTAAATAGTTTGGACAAGAAGAGAATAGAAGCTTTCGCAATGTGGTGCTACAGAAGAATGCTGAAGATGAGATGGGTAGATCACATAACTAATGAGGAAGTATTGAATAGGATTGGGGAGAAGAGAAGTTTGTGGCACAACTTGACCAGAAGAAGGGATCGGTTGGTAGGACATGTTCTGAGGCATCAAGGGATCACCAATTTAGTATTGGAGAGCAGCGTGGAGGGTAAAAATCGTAGGGGGAGACCAAGAGATGAATACACTAAGCAGATTCAGAAGGATGTAGGTTGCAGCAGGTACTGGGAGATGAAGAAGCTTGCACAGGATAGAGTAGCATGGAGAGCTGCATCAAACCAGTCTCAGGACTGAAGACCACAACAAACAACAACTTCAACAAAGGCGATATAAACACACACAGAGGCTCCGTATTAAATCTGGTAAAACATATGTATACCAATCCAGAACTGTATTTTCACACATGCAGCCGAATATAGATATTAAGGAATTAGGGTTGGTCCTCACAAGCAATGTTATTCCTTAAGTATTATGGAGAAGAATCAATGCGCTTATCTGACTTAAGCCATTCCGTAGAGTGTTCTGTAGAAGAGTTGTCTAATGCCACGTATATCAGCTTTAACAGTGTTAGTGTGTCCTCTAGAGATACGGTGTTTGGACGAAATTGCTATATTATCCTACACATGAGCAAAAACTACCTAACATCAGAAAAGGACTTTTGTGTGCAATAGGAATGCTACCAGAGCCGTGGTGATGCTATCGTAAACAGCAAGAAGAGTTTAAATCTCCTTTGGCTACTGATCGTCGGGCTTACTCCCTCGTAAGAAGTTGTTCATTCTACGTGTGCATTTTCGTGCAGCAGGGCGTGGGTGGTAACTCAATGTATCAGCTATCGAAAATATTCATGTCTTTTCTTTTTCACCGCTCTGTTTCCTTGTGAAGCATAGCAGCATCTGTCAAAACAGCTACTACTACTAATAATAAGCACGAGTGATATGGAAAGTGCAGTTGAGAATGTAGTATTGGCAGAAGAGCCAACACCGTGTTACTAGAGGAGGCCGAAATGCACGCGTGCAAGCTCTCGCAGACTGGCGTGAGGTCTGGAACAGTTAACGGAAATTATAGTAGCAAATAAAGTACGTAGTTGAAGTAATACTTAACTTTATTCCATAATTGGTGTACATCGGTCAGATGGTTCATGCTTCAGCAGATATATAGCAAAGGATAAATGGCGCCTTGCTAGGTCGTAGCAAATGACGTAGCTGAAGGCTACGCTAACTATCGTCTCAGCAAATGAGAGCGTATTTATCGCTAGCAAAGTCGTCTGTACAACTGGGGCGAGTGCTAGTACGTCTTTCTAGACCTGCCGTGTGGCGGCGCTCGGTCTGCCATCACTGACAGTGGGGACACGCGGGTCCGTCATATACTAGCGGACCGCGGCCGATTTAAAAGCTACCACCTAGCAAGTGTGGTGTCTGGCGGTGACACCACAGGGAATACGTACATTTCCAACTTAAAAAGACTTATAAAATCCATTAGTTTCCTAAGAGTCAGGACGACAGTCTGCTGACTTCGTTCTAGTTGGTTTATCAGCAGCTCGAGTGGCGGACACACACCGATGATGCCTTCCTATAAAATGCAATGTGTATTGCAGTACATCATCCTATATCGACGGTGTCTTTCGCATCCCATTCATCCACTGGTACGCTGTTGATGCCAGCTGGCGAAACACTGGATATCTGCTACTTATCACTGTAAAGCATGGGATTAAATGAGGAGGTCCTCATCTTCAGACAGTTTTTTGGAAGTGTTTCTCACAGCTGCAGACTCGTCCTATTGCCGTCCACATCTTTTTTTTTTCACCGATGAGGTAACAGTAGTTCTTTTTATTTCTGGTTCCTTACGTGCATAGTGAACAGCACCTTCCAGCGATGATCAACACCAGAACAGTAATCATGTGCATGAATGCCAAATGAGAAAACAGTGCTCTTCCAAATGGAAACTGAGACATGTGCTACCCTGTCACTGTGAAGAAGAGATTAACTGTAAAGTTCATAACCTTTAGATAGCTGTTTGGAAACGCTCTACAGTGCTGCAGACTCATCCAGTTTCCGTATGTTGCAATGTCTTCCACATTTTTGTCAATGAGAAACATCGCCTTTCTGCTATGTTGTGTGTGTGGGAGCTGCACAGTTTACACCATGCGATGTTCAGCTTTCTGTGAGAGCCAGATGATGAAAACACGTTGATGTCGGCTTAGCACCTGGCTCAGATATCGAAGTTATGGTAGAAAAACAAAGTGTATGGCGATGTACAAAGCAGTAGACACTGCTTGTCGTGGTCGTTCGGTAGCGTTCTCGCTTCCCGCGCCCAGGTTCCCGGGTTCGATTCCCGGCGGGGTCAGGGATTTTCTCTGCCTCGTGATGACTGGGTGTTGTGTGATGTCCTTAGGTTAGTTAGGTTTAAGTAGTTCTAAGTTCTAGGGGACTGATGACCATAGATGTTAAGTCCCACAGTGCTCAGAGCCATTTGAACTGCTCGAATGTGTTACAGCTGAAGAACAATGTATTAAACTGCTTATGAAAGAACAACTCAACGTCCCTCTCTTGTGATTGATAGTCTGTTAGATATGGTCTTCGTCCAGTACAGGCAACAGAACTTTACACAGATCTGTGGAATCGACTTCGAATACTGGCGATCTGCCCCAATGGAACAATACGTGTATATGTAATATATTCGATCTTAACATGCAGACAATATTTGTTTTCGATATATAACAAGATCTTGTAGGAGGTTATATTACAAAGAGTGGTATGACTGGTTAAAGTTTGGATGCAGTTAGCAGTTTTTCACCTACAGTTTTTCACCTACACGGGATGTTAGAAAACAATGGCGAGGAGTGCCCTCAAATGTACTAAATGACTGTATAGATGCTGATTTTTATCGGTATTTCATATGTCTGAAATGAATGTAATGACCTCGTGCACGATTGTTTGTAGTTTGAACATGCGAAATGCTCTCAATCTACAGAGATTTTGCTTATAAAACTAATAGAAATTGTCTGTATCTATTTTCATGGAAACATGACTGTTTTTGTTATTATCATCTTGATTACTTGTTTAAAAATAGGTATTACCGCAAGTCCTGTGTTATTTCACACTTGATGATCTCTATTTGTAAAGTAGACACCACTTGAATTATTGCTCATTGTGGAACCTAGAAATCATAGTGTTTTTCCCGACATGTGAGTCGATTGCGTGAAACATTCTGTTCTGTGATGATCACACAGGAATCTGCAGCTATTGCGAATGATTGTCTTATGGATGACAGAAACTTCACATACCGGTCGCTAGAGGCGAGGTATGGAAAAAAAAAACTGTCAGATGTCATGAAGCATACAGTATTTGGTTTTGACATATCGGAGGAATCTCATTGGGTTCTCTACTAGGTGATGTTAGGTGGTTCTGTTACAAGACATGCCCTCACGAATTTTTTCATTAATGCCAGTGCGATATAGCATCGCATTGGTAAAATGGGACCTGTCATAGTGTACAATACAACATCGTCCTTTTGAATTATAGCTTGTTGTTGTCGAACATAAATTATTGTGTTTTTCCGATATGTGAGCAAATGGCGTGAAAGGCTGTATTCTGTATTGTTATTTCCCATGTCTGAAATGTTTCTAATACACACGTGCATGACAGTTTATTTATGAACACTCATTTTAACGTGAGGGATGCTGTCAGGCTGTGAAATTTGTCCCTAAAGCTGAAAGAAATTTCTTAACATAGATGTCTCTTCTTCAGAGTTTAAATTCTCGTTTTTTCTTTACTCTGGTGACTGTTTTGAAATAACAAGGACATTCTGCAGTGATCGGTAGTTTTCACAGCAAAATCGTCCGCCCCCCGGTAGCTGAGTGGTTTAGCCGGCACGGTAACTCAGCGTGTTCGCTCAGAGAGCTGCGTGGCCTCTGTAATAAAAAACTGAGTAGAAGGATCAACAAACGAACTTCACCGGATGTCATGTGACGTCCGCAACGAAGAAACACAAAAAAAAGTGGTCAGCACGACAGAATGTCAACCCTAAGGGCCAGGGCTTGATTCCCGCCTGGACCGGAGATTTTCTCCGCTCGGGGGCTGGGTATTGTGTTGTCCTAATCATCATCATTTCATCCACATCGACGCGCAAAATAGTGGAAGTTTTTTTTTCATTCTTACGCGGGATGGAGATATATAGGAGATGTGTAGCTCGACCTCTGTAGTTTGGTCTTCTGTAATCGGCGGCAGTGCTGTAGTTTTTTTTTTTCACGTTGTTGGATGTCACAAAATAATGGGAGGCGGCGGGGAGAGACAGATGTGAATGGTACGCTGCTGTCGATCGTAAAAACTAAACTGATTTTGCCCATAAAACTAAAAGAAGATGGACTGCACTAATTTTCGTGGAAAGAGGACATTTATTATCTTCGCGATTTTGGTTTCGTTTTTAACAGATGCTTGCTTATAGGAGGTGCATTGACGTAATACAACTGTTACAGTGAAGTGTTTTCACACTCAGAACGGTGGGCGCTTGCAGGGGCAGTCTGGGTGATGGTCTAGTGTGTGATTGTGTATTTGTGTGTGTGTGTGTGTGTGTGTGTGTGTGTGTGTGTGTGTGTGCATGGAGCGGGGTGCCCTAGACAGCTGTGCTCTGGCCAGGCTGCAGTGTTACATGTTAAACAAACAAGCAAGTTGTGGTCGCTTTGGTCAGTGGGCGTTACGGTCTTTGCGAAGAGCCACTGCCTAGACTGTGCAACCGCCGTCGCCCCAAGGCGGGCAGGGTATGGATGGCGAGTGGCCGCTCATTTGCCGGCAGCAGTCCAGTATGCCGCAAACAAGAGCGCAGCGTGCGGTGGCCGTTGGACATCTGAAAAATGCTTGTATCCCCATCATAGGTTCAAATGGTTCAAATGGCTCTGAGCACTATGGGACTCAACTGCTGTGGTCATAAGTCCCCTAGAACTTAGAACTACTTAAACCTAACTAACCTAAGGACATCACACACATCCATGCCCGAGGCAGGATTCGAACCTGCGACCGTAGCGGTCGTGCAGTTCCAGACTGTAGCGCCTTTAACCGCTCGGCCACTCCGGCCGGCCCCATCATAGGTGAAGGGAGAGAGGTAGATGGAGGGCCTCTGATTTCGTCAGTTCATGACCGTACACCGAGAAGAACGTACGTTCAACTGCCGCCACTTTCTTCTGGTGCAATATTTTGGGATGACGATTTTCCCTAGTCCCCCGTACATATGTTGCATTACGACCCATTGATTACGAGTGATGATTTTTCTTCTCGTGACAATTCCAATGTGTAATTAGAACATTGAAACACTTTCCATCAGTTCTGGTACCATATATTAGCTTCAATTACCTGAGCTGCACTGTGGTTGTCGAGCAATGCAATGGGACGCATCTGTAACGATCTCTGACGTCAAACATCGATATTACAGAGTCCTCAGCTGTATGCTTACATGCAATACACTTATTAAACTCCTCTCTGTCCATCATCAGCATTTAGTCAGTTGAGCCAAAAAATAAAAATAGTACCTTTCCCACTATCCTTTTTCCTACCAGCTTAGAGGTGAGGGATAGCGTTTGGGTTCATCTGCCACTAGCTTCGAGTGGTATCGTGAAATTTTTTCACTGCGATTTCAGGCGCTTCTTTTGTAGCAGTATGCATATAGTTGCATACTTAGAACTGATATTTATGATTAATTACGTAATTAGGACCGATCTTTACTTCAGTTTTCCAACTAAAATAAATCAGGCACACTAACCTAACCTTCCTCTCACTCATCTGGGCAGTTTCTATGTGTTGAGGAGTGCACTTGGGCTTTCTGTCCAGAAGTACCAGGCTTTGAGTTCCAGAAAGGGTACTGCTATCTTTAATTTCGTGCCAACTCCCGGGTGTGGGGGTCGGGGGGCGGGATGTCAGCCCAGTCCTGGAACAAAGATATTCCTAAAAGAATTCGGAATTCCCGCCAAAATTTTAAATTTCTGCCAATAGGGTAGTTGGAGAAGGGGAGAGGGAATGAGAGGAGTACCCATGTGTTTTCCACAACGGAAAACACATGACATATACGGGGGTGGGGGTGGGAGTTAATGGGGGTGTGGGTGTAGGTGGTGGTAATTAATTGATCAATTTAATTAATTATCATATCACTTTGCTATCAAAATTAGGCCTAGTCCGCCCCTACTCTACTACCGTGGACTAAACCCTTATAGGTCTAAACTTGATACCAGCGCATTTTAAACATTTCGTGAGCAAATAATAATCATAAATATTGAATTGGAGAAGTAAGGCAGTTACACTTCTAGGGAGGAATAGCTTGTCACAACCATTTTTTGTACAAGACCATTGTGTGACCGAGTACTTGTCACGCGCCAATTCTGCCATCACCATTGTGTCCTGATCACAGTGTCCAGGAGCGACGATTTTCAACTGGTATAGGTGGGCAGGGTAACATGTGTGTCCCAACCTCATCCAGATGAGAGAGATCACATGACGTCTACTAACCTTCACCGAGGTGAATCATGGCTAAGAAGAGACATTTGATTGTATGACCGCCAGCTGGCCGCCCTTATACTGTTGGGATATGATCCATTCACAGTTCCAGCAGCGTTCTTGACCGTCGAGTGGAAACCTGTGTAGTGGGTTGATGTTGGCGGTATTGTCCTTCCGTAATGCTCCTTTTAGCGAGGTGGTCAACAGTTTCATTCTGGAGTATGTCTTTATACCCTTTTACCCAAAGTAAACGGAAATCAATTCCCAATGTCTGCGAGTCTGTTAAGGTCTCCACAACATCCTAGTGGTATCTATTAGTCTGTTTGTCAAACAGTGGATGTTGAATTTCTTTGACAGGTTTTGGGAGTCTATGAGGATCAACAAAAGTCAGAGAGTCTGCGTTCCATTATAAATGCCAAGTAACACAGCCAACCGCCTCGCTGCAGTGGTAACACCAGTTCCTGTCAGATCAGTGAATTTAAGCACTGTCGGGCTTTGCTAGCACTTGGATGGGTGACCGTCCAGTCTGTTGAGCGCTGTTGGCAAGCGGGGTGCACTCGGACCTTGTGTGGCAAATTGAGGAGCTACTTGACGGAGAAGTGACGGCTTCAGTGGCGAAAACTGACGACGGCCGGAAGAGCCATGTGCTGACCTCATACCCCAACATATCCACATCTAGTAACGCCTGTTAGCTGGGGATGACACGGTGGTCTGTCAGTACCATTGGGTCTTCTGAGACCTGTTCGGATGGAGTTTGATTTAGAGGGAGATGGCCAGTAGCTCAGCCGTGTAGATAGATGATATGCGTGTGCTTGTCCTTAGGATAATTTTGGTTAAGTAGTGTGTAAGCTTAGGAACTGATGACGTTAGCAGTTAAGTCCCATAAGATTTCACACACATTTGAACATTTTTTTTCAGTTCTTGAATCGAATGGCAAGTACAACACCAGGCTGAGGTGAAAAAAGTAACAAACGGAGAGTGAAAGCAAGGAAGTTTCGACTTTTGTAGAACTAGTGGTAAAATACACTACTGACCATTAAAATTGCTACACCACGAAGATGACGTGCAACAGACGCGAAATTTAACCGACAGGAAGAAGATGCTGTGATATGCAACTGATTAGCTTTTCAGAGCATTCACACAAGGTTGGCACTGGTGGCGACACCTACAACGTGCTGACATGAGGAAAGTTTCCAACCGATTTCTCATACACAAACAGCAGTTGACCGGCGTTGCCTGGTGAAACGTTATTGTGATGCCTCGTGTAAGGAGGAGAAATGTGTACCATGACGTTTCCGACATTGTTACAGGTCGGATTGTAGCCTATCGCGATTGCGGTTTATCGTATCGCGACATTACTGCTCGCGTTGGTCGAGATCCAATGACCGTAGCAGAATATGGAATCGGTGGGTTCAGGAGAGTAATACGGAACGCGGTGCTGGATCCCAACGGCCTCGTATCACTAGCAGTCGAGATGACAGGCATCTTATCCACATGGCTGTAACGGATCGTGCAGCCACGTCTCGATCCCTGAGTCAACAGATGGGGACGTTTGCAAGACAATAACCATCTGCACGAACAGTTCGACGACGTTTCCAGCAGCATGGACTATCACCTCGGAGACCATGGCTGCGGTTACCCTTGACGCTGCATGACAGACAGGAGCGCCTGCGATGGTGCACTCGACCACGAACCTGGGTGCACGAATGGCAAAACGTCATTTTTTTCGGATGAATCCAAGTTCTGTTTACAGCATGATGATGGTCGCATCCGTGTTTGGCGACATCGCGGTGAACGCACATTGGAAGCGTGTATTCGTCATCGCCATACTGGCGTATCACTCGGCGTAATGGTATGGGGTGCCATTGGTTACACGTCTCGGTCACCTCTTGTTCGCATTGACGGCACTTTGAACAGTGGACGTTACATGTCAGATGTGTTACGACCCGTGGCCGTACCCTTCATTCGATCCCTGCGAAACCCTACATTTCAGCAGGATAATGCACGACCGCATGTTGCAGGTCCTGTACGGACCTTTCTGGATACAGAAAATGTTCGACTGCTGCCTGGCCAGCACATTCTCCAGATCTCTCACCAATTGAAAACGTCTGGTCAATGGTGGCCGAGCAACTGGCTCGTCACAATATGCCAGCCACTACTCTTGATGAACTATGGTATCGTGTTGAAGCTGCATGGGCAGCTGTACCTGTACACGCCATCCAAGCTCTGTTTCACTCAATGCCCAGGCATCAAGGCCGTTATTACGGCCAGAGGTGGTTGTTCTGGGTACTGATTTCTCAGGATCTATGCCCCCAAATTGCGTGAAAATGTAATCACATGTCAGTTCTTGTATAATATATTTCTCCAATGAGTACCCGTTTATGATCTGCATTTCTTCTTGGTGTAGCAATTTTAATGCCCAGTGGCGTACTTATATGGATATGGTGTCTGTTCTTATGGACACATCCAAAAGAACAGACACAATATCCCTTTAGGTATATAGTTCTGGCAATACTGGACATGACCTTATTCTTTTGTGCGGATGCGCACATAGTACCCAAACTCTTATGAGACTTGGTAGAATGTCTTTCACGAGTAATGAGTATGTTGGGTGGGGACAGGGACACTACGAATGTAGTGTGTGGACATGTAAGGTGAGAATGTGGTTCTGTATAATATATTTGTCCAATGAATACCCGTTTATCATCTGCATTTCTTCTTGGTGTAGAAATTGCCACTAGTGGTAAAATATGTTGCCATTGAGGCATGCTAACGCACGCGGTTGTATGGGAAACTTTATAATACAGAAAATAAATTTAGAAGAGTAAAAGAAAATGCGATTGGAGGGGAAGTGACATATGAGAGGATGTGGGTGGAGAACTGGGAACGGTCAAGAGACTTGACGTAGTTGGTAGGAAGTGGGAAGGAATGGGAGATCTAGGGAAGGTTAAAGTAGATAGGATATGGAGACCTCAGGCATGATTTGTCTGGAAGGGGAAGGAGGTTAAAATTCTGAGTGACTGAGATTTTTATGGAGATATCTACCCGTGGGAGTGGGCTTTCTGTAGACCTAATTCCCTTAAATTCCTTCGGGTTTTCTAAGTACCTGTACATCCAAAGCTGAAATTGGAAATTTGACCTTCTTTCTCTTCTTTCATAATGGACTTTATACCGTTCAGAAAATACTGGGTTTAAATTTTGCGGAAAAACATAATACTGATGAAGACATTCCCCTCGTGTTCGAGCAGATGTGGATACTTTATCAACTGCTACAGGATGCATGTAAGAGAGGTTAGTCGGATTCGGAAAGGGGGTCAGAGTGCATGACGTTCGAGGATTTGGATAGCTTAATCCGAGATCAAGATCGAAACACCTGCGTTTCTACAACGTTGTCTGTGAACAGTGTTAAGAACCCAGCCGACGACGTATCACTTCCTTTAACGACTGAGAACCGGCTGGACGACCTTATTTGGCTGGTCGATCAGCAAGGGAATGCGAGAGGGAATTAATAACTGCGGCGGTGTGGGCGAGCCAGTATTTGTTTAGTGATATCCAGGTGCGGTCACGTGGCAACGTCCAGCGCGGGTTGGAGCAGTGACCGCTAGAGGGTAGCGTTGTCCGCTGCGCGGCGCCGGGTCGCCCAGGGCACAATAATTAAACTGCCCGCGTCAGCGCTTTCAGCCGCTCTTGTTGCTCGTAGTGCACGATTCAAGTTGTTCCTGTCCACGACGCTACAAGCGCCAGCGACCGCACGCGCCTATAACCTCAAGAGCCTCGCATAAATGTAGGTGGGAAAATGTTTCGTTTTGTGATTGCATCCCTTTATTCGTTTTAGTCTGGGTTTTATGTCCTGCCGGAGCAATTCGTAGGGGAATTAAGAAGCAGTGTTTTTCTCGCTTACACGGCCGTCTGAGGAACACAGAAGGTACGCTCATAAACAAGAGAATGCTCACCGAAAGAAAAGTATATACACTTTAATAACTCTCTTATCAGGCTTATCGATAAAAGGCAGTGGTGTGGCCTTGTTCGCAGTCCGTTGTACAAATCGAACCAGTGTAAAAATTAACAATAATGTACTGTGTAAACAAGCTAGCAAGTGCTGATACTGTGCCGCTCGTAAGTTGACTATGATGATACGAAGCGGCTTCTACTCCGCTTGACAGTTGGAGGGACTACCACATACGCTGATGGGCGGGTTTTAGGTTCGATTCCCGACTAGGTCGGAGATTCTCTGCGGTCGTGGACTGTGTGTTTATGTCGTCCTAACCATTTCACGTCATTTTCATAGCAAAGACTCGCAAGTCACGAAGTGACTTAAAGAAGAAAGACTTGCACCAACCCCACACGGGGTCGGCCGGCAAATAGTGCCGTACGACGATCATTTCTCACAGAAACAGCTGTTTGTTGGTTTGAGAGCAGTCCCTTTTTTTCGGTGAATTTATATGGTTCTGCGCGTCAAGAGATGGGGAAGAGGTTAGATTTTTTTAATGGCCGTCGGCGTCACTCCAGAATGCAAGATGGGTATGACACGCGATATCAATGCATTTGATCGCGGCAAGATAGTGGTGCAGCGCTGTGGTTACTATGATTCTGCTTACATAAAATGTCCACTCATCTTTCGCTGTATCTTCGTCTGCAGTCCAGTGCACACGCCTGTTCTGTTAGAGAATGAAAACCGTACTACGACTCGAAAAGTTGTAGCGAAACCTGTCTCACTATCCGTATCTAGAGGGTGCAAAAAACGTTTTCTGGTATCAGAATAACTGAACTATTAAATAGTTGGTAGTTTGTGAATGAAAGCTTTAGTATATTGTTGCTTGTTTGATACAAAAACACCACCAAGCCTGTGCTAATCTTAAGTTACGGTTTTGACAATCATACGCAATCAGTCACTCATAATAACCAGCTTATTATTTTAACTGAAGCTGTTACTCGAAGGACTGTACTACGGATTATCTGTGAAGGATTGCTTTCTCAGATATTTCACAAATCGATCCCTTTGAACGTTCAGTTCTCGGTCGCGACTTGCACAGTGCCCGACGCGGATTTTAGCTAATTGAACAGTAACAGTTTACACAAAAAAATCGGAGTTTCGCGTTTGCGTCTTTCTTACATGTTCGCGGTCACTTTGCGTCACTCCACGGTCAAGTTTAACTGAAAATTCCGCATAATTGTCACTTCCATTTAGAGTTCCTTAAACACGCATGCGAACGTGGTGAAGGCTGAACTACAAACTGCACTTTCGACTTCACAAATAAATTATTTAGGCCACAAAATTTGCCATGAAATTTCTCTCTTTTCATTGGCTGAAAAACGATATAGCCAACCCTATATCACTGCAATCCCGCTCTATTGCTTTGCACCAGTCACAGTTTACTTGATTTCGTAATCAGTTTATTAAATGAACATTTTATAAAATCCACAAATATCAAAATAACTCTCTCTTTAAGTAAGGGAATTATCGTAAAATGTTCCTTGTTTGCCCAACCTCACAGGCTGGCTAGTTGCACCTTAGAAATTTTCCCTGAGAGTATGATTCACTATCTCTGTAAAAGCAATTATCAGGCTTATTTATTCTCATGTAATAGACATAAAATTATTCATTTATTATATTACTTTGCATTAACACCTTTATTCACACTAATAACTAAACATGTTAGATCAGAATTAATTAATAGAAGACGTAATAGTCGCAGAAGGTAAAGTTACATTTCCAGAATACATTGTTTTGATTGTTTAAGATTTCATTGTCCTTAAGATGCAAACTCCTTTCGGCCACGGCCGCTAATACTTGGAACTGCTGCTCGATCGGAGCCCACATCTGTCATGCTAGAATCGTGGCTCATTGTATCTGTCTGCTCGCTGGCGCCCGACTTCTGTACGCGCGTTACAAGGCACCACATCTCGGTTGGTAACCTAGGTCAACCATGCGCACAGGCGCCTAGGCCATCCTGCCAGTCAGATTTAGATTTGCTGCAGTTTCCCTAATTTGCTCAAGACAAATGACAGGATGATTCCTTTAAAGAGGGAACGGCGAATCTTCCAGCCCTATCCTTTGCCAGTCTGAGTTTGGACTCTTTCTCTATTGACCTCATCGTCGAAAGCTCATTAAACCCTAATCCACCTTTTTCTTCATGCCGACGTCGTTCAAGAACAGAGGTTTACAAGTACTACCGTAACAAGGAAAACTGCCACCTCGAGTCAACTGCGATAGGCAGTAACTTGTTGTCAACTCTGGTGGACGTTGACTATTGTAGCAGCAGACAGAAAGGCACAGATTCTACGATATGCTGCTACTACTTTAGCTCCTAATTGGCCCGTAGCCAAGTGATAGATCGGAGAATGTCTACTAGGTATGAATCTTAGGAGAGAAATAAAATGCGTCAGGTGGGCCAGCAGATACTGACAATATTTGACTCTTCGCAGTTCTGTCCACGGCACAGTGAGAGCTGCTAAGCGATTTTGAAGTTCCTGCGCCCAATTCCCAAAGGATGTAAGATAAAGACCGGGATGACACTAGGTCTCAGGTGAGAGTGGAGTCTCGACATTTGCATTAATCACTTGCCTCTAGCAATTGGTGAAAATGACGTGGGGCACAGGGTTGTCACCGACTGGTGACAGTCTCTACAAATGCAAGCAGACGTTGTGAAGACTTGTTTTCAAATTATTTCTTACACACAATCGACAGGTCCTGGAAGGTATACTCTGTGGAGCACAGCACCATACAGCAGCCTACAAAATACTCGTGAGGTTCACATATGGAGAATATTCACGTCATTCTCATGATGTCCTCTCTCTTCAGTGTCTCTGCGAGGTTGGTATTTCTATAGGAACAGGCGTTATGACCACTGAAAATGAAGCTGAGGCTCTCTGCTCCACGAATTACTCAAACTCGTTCGTCCTCTGTTGCTGTCATGCAGTGAAGTAATGAAATGAAATGAAATATACTTACCTCGAAGTCCACTGTAACTGTCACGTTCCAGTATTTTCTGAGTATAACTATGGTTTCTTATACTCTTCACTACAACTGTAGACAGAATTTAGGGATATTTCAGCTAGTAGCCATGTGATGTGATCAACATGGCTCACTGATGTTGGTGACAACCACAATGTTCAATACAACATCGCAAGTCTAACACGTTTGAGATTAGGAACCAGTGAAAAGCATTATGCAGCTCTCAAGTGTAGTCGAACAGCCTGACAATGTTCAGTTCTCGTGCCACTGTTCTGCGGGAAATGTTAGTGCAGCATATGTACCAAATTATCCAGGATTAATGGACTATGTTTTGTTTTTCACTACTTGGACTAGGTAGCGATCATATCTGAATATTTCTCATGATGCAAACACAAAAATTTTCATCCTGTAACATTAATTTCTTTAGTCATGAGATCACACTCACAGAATGAGATGGCGCAGTAGTTACGATACTGTACTCGGATTTGGGAAGACAGTGGTTCAAATTGAAGTATAATTATCTAAAATTAGGGTTTCCGTGGTCCCACTGTAACCACCCACTTTCTGAATTAGGATGGTTTCTTGGAAAGAAGACTGGTTATTTGCTGTCGTGCTCTTTTCCAATCCGAGCTTACGCATCTACTCTCCGTTCCTTTAATTCCATTTACTCGAAAAGCACTCGTCAGACATGATATACCACGCCATGAGACACAGCGACTGTCGGCCGCGGTGGCCGAGCGGTTCTAGGCGCTTCAATCCGGAACCACGCTGCTGCTGCGGTCGCAGGTTCGAATCCTGCCTCGGGCATGGATGTGTGTGATGTCCTTAGGTTAGTTAGGTTTAAGTAGTTCTAAGTCTATGGGACTGATGACCTCAGATGTTAAATCCCATAGTGTTTAGAGCCATTTGAACCATTTGAACACAGCGACTGGCACACAGAATGCTCTGATTAACACGATTTTGCTCTCTCAGCGCTCTCCAGAGGCAGTTGTCGGCTTTATTTCGCTCGAAAAACATGTAGTTTGTTCATAGAAACGGGCGCACCTAGAATTCACCCGGGACCCTATTAAAAGGCACATTTACTTTCTTGACTATATGCTAGTCGTGTTGCTCTGTATGTGATATACATAAATAAAAACTTCAATATCGGTGAACTGTAATAAGACAAAAATGAAAAACATGTCTCAGGAAGGACCTCAGATTGTAAAAGTTCACCAAATCGAACAAACTAACTCCTGACAGCAAGCGCACTAATTCTTACATAAGATCAAATATTACATGAATTATTTATATTAATTTCATAGGAAACTCCCACAACACTTTAGAAAACGCGAAGGTGGAAAAAAAGATGAATAAAACGAGACGCGAACCTTCTCCCGATCTACCCTCGGTTCTTGGCGCCTCAGGCAACTACAGCGTGCTCAAACTCAGCATGTATCTGTCTCTTACTTTACGTTACAATCTTTTAGAAGCTTTAATCGCCGAAATGTTATCGGCATTTAATTGTAACAAATCCTAACAAGAACGACACGTTTTCTTGAATCTTCAACGGGTCGTTGTCTTAAAAGGGCTTACTTTCATAACACACGAGTTATAACTCGATAATAACTAAATACGAATATTCTTTAGGCAACAATATGAAGTTTTCCGTCATTTGATTACAAAAAATTGTACCAATTACGATTAGTTCTCGAAACATTGGATGTGCTGGTGCTTAGAAACAGCATAGACACATAGCGTGTAATGTATAATATAAAGCCTAGCGAATATGAGCTATTGAACACGGCAAATATATAGTACGGTGTCTTGCTTTCTGCTTGTGACGTAGGGAGCGTTTTAGCTTCCTATTGGTTCTATTTTACGTGACGCGTTGTCGAAATATCGCAAAACTTATTTTGTGTTGATCAAGACGAAATGGCACCTCAACGAGAAATAGCAGGAAGTGACGGCACAAAACTCATAGCGCGCCACGTCATCGTTAAACTTGTCCCGTGTGCCGTCGGTTTAAGCGTGCTGCTACTTTAATCCACGAACATAGTTGCTCAGATGACGCTTTGTATCCACCCACCAACAAAATTCTTCGCTATTATCAGCGACATCGCGTTACTAATATAACTTCGTCGGACAGTTTCCTGGAGTAGCGAGCTGCGTATTGACCACAGTGCATTTCCCAAGGCAAATCAGGTTCGATAGAACTGGAATGCGAACCACTAGCACTGATTGTCGTCTGCCGGTAACCCCACGCAAATAAATCGCTGTATCTTAAGTAATAGGGCCAAATACATTGTCTTCGGCGGCGAGTGTTCATCAGAGATAAGGGTATCTTCAGCAGTGCCCCAGGGAAGTGTGATATGGCTGCTATTATTCTCTATATACGTGAATGATCTAATGGACAGAGTGAGCAGCACTCTGTCGATGTTTGTTGATGACGCTGTGGTGTACGGAAATGTGTCCGTGTCGAGTGACCGTAGGAAGATACAAGATGACTTCTAATTGGCGTGATGAATGGCAGCTAGCTCTAAATGTAAAAACAAGTATAAGTTAATGCAGATCAGTAGGAAAACAATCCCATAATGTCGGAATACAGAATTAGTAGGGTGCTACTTCAACAGTCACGTCGATTAAATATGGAGGCGTGTCGTTGCAAAGCGATATGAAACGGAACGAATAAGTAAGGGTTGTAGTGGGGAAAACAAATGGTCGGCTTCGCTTTATTGGGAAAGATTTGGTAAAGTATGGTTCATCTATAAAGAGACTGCATACAGAACACTAGTGCGACAAGTTCTTGAGCACTGCTCGAGTGTTTGGGATCCCCATCAGATTGGATTAGAGAAATACATCGAAGCAATTCAGAGGCAGGTTGCTAGATTTGTTACCGGTACGTACGATCAACACGCAAGTATAACAGAGATGCTCCAGGAACTCAAATGGGGATACGTGTAGGGAAGGCGACGTTCTTTTTGGAGGAGGAGATTAGTATTTAACGTCCCGCCGACAACGAGGTCATTAGAATGAAATTACAATGAAATGAATACCCCTAGCTGTATACGGGCGTTGATATAAGTCAACGGGGACCGTTGAAAATGTGTGCCCCGACCTGAACTCGAACCCTGGATTTCCTGTTTACATGACAGACGCTCTATCCATCTGAGCCACCGAGGACACAGAGGATAGTGCGACTGTAGGGACTTTTCTCTGGCAGGCCTCCCGTGAGATCCACATTCGCAACTTATTGTCCCGCACTATATTCATAGTGCCCCTGCCCATTATACTCATTACTCGCGGCTTTACTGCTGATTTGCCGATTCCGGTAAGAGTTCGGGCACTGTTTGTGCATCTGCACAGAAGAAGATGATCAAATGGCCGGTGAGCCTTATATATATATCATTAGAGACAGAACACAAGTTCGGATTAGGGAAGTATGGGAAAGGAAATCGGACGTGCCCTTTCAAAGAACCATCCCGGCATTTGCCTGAAGCGATTTAGGGAAACCACGGAAGAGCTAAATCGGGATGGTCGGATGAGGGTTTGAACCGTCGTCCTCCCGAATGCGCCGCCTCGCTCGATACCGTTCTTTTCGCGGGACGCTATTGAGAAAATTTAGAGAACCGAAATTTGAAGCTGACTGTAGAACTAGATTACTGCCGCCAATGCGTACGTTTCGCGTAAGGACCACTAACATAAGGTAAGAGAAACTAGGGCTCGTGCGGAGGCATACATGTGCCCTTTTCCCTCGCTCCATTTGCGAGTGGAACAGGAAAGGAAATGACTAGCAGTGGCACAACGTCCCCTCCCCCAAGCATATTATGTAGATGTATTTGTAGATATACTTGTTCCGTAGCTACTGGCACGCAGTGTAGATGCTGTACTTGCGGATGACTGGGTGAAGCGGTAAGTGTTCGTGTGCTCTACCATCTTCTTGCGTCTGATCTGGTGACGCAGTCACTGAGAGGTTTCGATGGTTGATGGCAATCTGTGAAAATCAATGCCATGTCATGGCACAAGAAAGTCAATAACGACGTTTCCACGATTGATTTCAGGACCGATTTTGCGGCTAAGCTACACGTTTTTGACCAAGGAACAAAGGAAGGAAGGGGTAAGAGTACGACAGGAAATCGATCGTGTCATTTGCAATGAAAGCTTCTCAGCATTTTCTTAAGAGATTTAGGGGAACCACTCGGGAAACCTAATACCGGGTGATAGGACGGGGATCTGAACCGCCGTCCTTCACATTGTGGGCGCAGATTAATGAACAAGGACATCACCGTAACTTCTTTGATTTACGAGAAAACTTATTATTCATTAGCAAAACTTCGCTAGCGTCACGCACGTAAGTGGAACATTCTGGACAATTCGAGCGAGTGATTTGGCCACGCAGTTCGCCCGACATGAATCTCATCGAACATTTATGGGACATAATCGATAGGTCATTCCGTGCACAAAATACTGCACCGTCAACACTTTCGCTATTATGGACGGCTACAGAGGCAACATGCTCCATATTTCTGCAGGGAACTCCCAACGAGATGCTTCATTACGTGGATAAAAGGAGATCCGACACGATATTAGGAGGTATCCCATAACTTCTGTCACCTCAGTGCAGTGGTGTCACTTAATACACAGCTGGGTAAGGATGTTTCAAACTGGCTGGTAGAAAGTGAAGCAGAAGTGTCTATGAGAAACAGGAAAAGATGAGAAGAGTAGAATCGCAGTACAACTGAAGAGACACTGTTAGGCCATTATAGGCCATTATTTGATGTTTACCCATGTCCGAGGGAGGACTCGAACCTCTGACAGGGGGAGCCGCACGGACCTCAACAAGGCGCCCTAGACCGCGCGGCTGATGGTTGCATAAAGACTCTCTTCAGACTAGGGAAAAGTATATAACTGATGTGTTAAAGTAGTTAGCAAAGTAAACTGGATTGAAATAGCAGTCCACACAAACTATTTTAGTTACCCCACAATTACTTAAGGTGACTCCCATTCACAAGATTATGGTTAATTTCAACCGTCATCATTGCATGCATTAAAGTCGTACATTCATTAGTACACTCTACTCGTGATCTGGAGGAGTAGGGATCAAATCCCTGTCCGACCACCCTGATTTTAGTTTTCATGATTTTCCTGTATGAGTTATAGAGGATGCCGGCATATTTCCTGTGGAAAGAACTCGGCCGACTTCATTCCCCAGTCTTCTCGTATCCGAGCCATATAACAATCTGTGTTACATATAATGTAACATTTCTATATGTCTGACGGTGAAATATGATTCCTTCAGTGCGGATGCACACCAGGTTTCATTTTCTCTCGCAGGAGCGTAGATCACGCAGCGAGCGAGGGGCGAATAGACAGGGACGTTGCATTGGCGTATGACGAGATGGGAACTTGGGTTAGCATGTCCGGATGGCCGAGGCGGTTAAGGCAACCGTTCTAGAGAAGCGGAGCATCCGGGTTCGAGTCTCGGTCCAGCGCAAATGTTCAACTAGCATCACTGATTAATTTCAATGCCCTAATGCGGCCGCCGTTGGAAAAATTTGCCTAAATATTTAATAATCTACTTGGCTACGGGACGTTAATCCATAATCTTACTTCAAATACGCAATAGGAAAGGCATTACGCAGTGCGGTGCAAGACGGGGGCGCGTTCCTGTAGTATTAGCACAGAACGAAGGTCGTGTGCTGCTGTTATAGTTTAGCTTACTTTAGAAACAGAGAGATACGGAGGACAGGACGGGGTACTGAAAGCGTGTGTCAGAAGAACAGCTCTCTGTACCACTATACGGCAGAACGGCGTGATCGGAGAGAGGAGTGCGGTGCTGTGGCACTTCGTCTGAGCAAAGTGAGGCCTCTGCTGAGTTTGACAGGTCCGCTGGTGAGCGAACCGATAGGAGCGCGCCGGATCAAAGGTAGCTGGACACCACTGTCTAGTGGAGAACTGACCACTAGATGTCACGAGAGGCGGGGACTATTGCATTATCACTAGAAAAGCGGTAAAAGCAGAATGGGTCGGTCAGGACAGCTCAGTGACGTCGAACGTGCACTACTCATCGGATGACACCTGAGTAATAAATCTATCAGGGACGTTTCAATCCTTCTAAAGCTGCCCATGTTGACTGTTGGTGATGTGACTGACGTGCAAATGCGAAGGAACAACCAAAACTAAACCGAGGCCAGGCAGACCTCATGTACTGACTGACCATCGCCGCCGAACATTGCGGAGCGTTATTGTAAAAAATCTGATGAAATGAGCCTAAGGAATCACTCACGAGTTCCCGAGTGGTACCACAGGTCCAGCTAGCATAATGACTGTGTCTTGGGCGTTGAAAGAATGGGTTAGAATTGTCGAGCAGCTCTTTATAAGACTCACATTTCTGCTATCAGTGCTAAGTGGCCCTTGGAGCGGTGTAAAGAGTGACGCTACTGGACAGTGGAGGCACAGCATCAAACTTTTGACCTGTGTTGATATACTTCTTTCCTTTGAGCACAGGATCTGTGGGGGCTTTGCCATTGTGTCCATAGACACGCCAAGGCAAATAGCGCACGTATGGCTGCGGGTTCAATGCATTCCTTGAATCAAGTTAAATTCTATATTGGATGCGAATAACTTATACGGGCATGCCGTGATGCGGTCACTGCCAGTTTGTGGGTTTCGACGGATGCCCGAAGACGAATTAGAGGGATTAGGTGAAAAAATAAGGTGTCTGGTGGCTCATTCTCATGTAGGGTATGTGGTCGAGGCAGACCTCATATGCCCTACATATGTTTTTAGATGGAGTCCACCTTTAGCAGAACACAATTTTGTTTTTTTGCTAAAGGCGGACCCCATCCTAAAACATATATATTGTTAAAGTAAACACAGACAAAAGAGCTTCAACCTCAAGATGATTGTCTCATATACCCTGTTAGTATGCATGAAATGACAAGCGACATGCTGTTATGTCCAGAGCAAGTTCTTTGAGGAAGCAGTGTTCCTAAACTGATGACCACTGATGGATACAAGCAGAGGTATACAATTCATTATCATAATCTCCAGCAATGTCTCGGCTTAGGGATGGAGTTAGGTAAAATCACCAAGGCTACCTCCTTCAATCAGTCCCCCTGGTTGAAGGAGTATATAGAATTAAATACTGGAAAGAGGGCAGGCGCGATTAGTGATTTCGAAAAAGATTTTTATAAATTAATGAATAATTCCATTTTCGGTATAATAATGCAGAACGTAAGAAATGAATGCATTGTTTTGATTAGGACCGAATGGGAGGGCCATTATGGCGTAAGAAATTGCATTGCCAGACAAAATTCTAAATGGGTCACTATTTTCAGTGAGAACTCTGTTGCTGTGGGAATATCAAAGATTTCAGTAGAGCTTACAAAACCTATATTTGGGAATGTGTATACAGGACTGCTCCAAACTCCGCATATACCGTTTCCACAATGAGTTTGCTAAAGCTCATTTTGTGGAACGAAATTTACTTTATATGGATACAGGTAGCTTCATCTACTGGGTGACGAACTGCGATATGCATGAAGTAATGTGGTGTCACCGTGTTGAACTTGACACATCTGAATGTGTAGCCAGTAATTCTTACGATATTGTTCTCAGCACAAGAAGGTTATCGGTTTAATGAAAGACGAGACGAATGCATTACCGATTGTGGAGATTGTGGATCTAATATCCCAAATGTATGCATATCATATAGTAGATGGGGCCACCCAGAGGCAGCCTAAGGGTGTGCTATGTGGGGCATCACGTGTCCTCACGGTCGAAGACTACTTGCAGTGCCTGTACGGTGGTGTTAGGGGTACTCCGCCGTAACTTCGCCATTTGGTAAGGCAAACTAGTATTCGATCGCAAGGTCATGAGGTGCACACTGTGCTGCAATCTGAAGTTGGATTGTCACCTTGTGGCAATAAAAGAGTTATTTGTGATGACTGGGTCGAAACCCTCCCATAATTACACTATTTGTTTAAAGCACAAGAAAGGATGGGGTCTCCGATTGTGTGAATGAGAGAGAGAGAGAGAGAGAGAGAGAGAGAGAGAGAGAGAGAGAGAGAGAGAGAGAGGGAGAGAGAGAGAGAGAGAGACTGGTTGAGAGAGAGCCTATGCCGAATAGTATGGCTCTTTTATCATAGTGTAATATTGTATGTGTGTGATGTATGGCGTGCTTGCACGTGTGATTGCTTATGTGCCCACATGTGTATGCATGTGAGTGCATTTGAATGTGGATGCCTGTGTAAATATGTATGCCTGCGTGTAAATACATTCAGCTAATTTTTTTTAATAAGTAGCATGAATATATATAAGCACCATGTACTCGAAAAGTTAAAAATTTATAAAAATTATAAAAAAGTTAAAAAACTCTGCAAAATATATATAACAAATTTAAAAATGTAGAAAAATCATAAAAGATAAAAAATTGAAATTGGAGAAAAAAATAGTCTAACAGTATTTCTCTCTTTTGAACTTCACATGAGTGTAATTGTGTGAGTGCATGTGTAAGAGGTTTAGGTTTTAAGTTTCACCTACTGATAGTTGTCCAACTCATACTAGTTTTAAGTGTGAGTTCCACCCAATTCATTTTAGTGCAGCTGTTTGGGATGGACATTTAGAGACCCCCACTTCAGCATATAAACTAAGCCTTCTGTTTGGGTGGAAATTCGCTACTAGTAGTATTAGTGTAAGAGATACTGTACCTCTGCAATAGCTATAATCAGTACTGCAAAGTAATGTAGAATTTTTCACCCAGTACTGTTAGAAATATAGGAATATTCAATCAGAAGTGCAGTGTAAAGTAAAAAAAAATCAACCAGTGCTATTATTTGTAAAACCAAGAACCGTGAACGAGTGTGTAAAAAAAATTCAAATGGTAACAAGAACTGTGAATTTAAAAGTAGTATTAATTCGTGTATTGTAAAAACAACAAGATTTGTGAATGTAACACAGTATTACTACTGTGAATATTTATATCTGAATAAAAAAATAATTATTCGCTACCATACGTCTTTGTTGTTATTTGAAAAAGTCCTCCCATTACAAATGTATATAAAGATGATGCAAGACGCACAAGGTATTAGTTTGAAGCATGAGGGAGGTGATGTTTAAGATGGAGAAAAACAAAATACATGAGATGGTGACATGGAACTTTACCTATCGTGCTGCTCGTATTGTGATATTGGAGCAGATAGCATGTGGCCGTGTCCACTTCCAAAGACATACAGCAAATATGTCTAAAATTATATCGCCAGCCTTGAGGAAAATCACAGGTGCAATATCTGGGCTAAACACATGGAGATGCGTCAAATCAGTAATAAAAAGTACATACATATATTGAGGTAAAAATTCATTTACCTCCCATCGAACATAAAAGTAATGTTACATTTTCATAAGCAGCCACAGCAACACTAATTTCACACATATTCTTCTTGAGTCGATGGGGAGCAGGACACCTGTAGAATTCCAAGTCTTGAATAACAGGAAAATGAAGATTCGACACATCCATTAGATCTTGTCCTTCCCTTCACGAAGATGATGGTATCAGTGTGGTCGAATAATCGAAGCGACTTCCTTATAGGGTATGCCAGGATCATGCCAGTGAATTCCATGGTAGAAGTGTGTTAACCACTTTGCACTCTTCTGTGTTCTAGCACCCTTCACGAACTTGAAAAATCTCGGTGATGCAATGTTTGCTGAGAATGTCTCTATTATTCTCCTAACTTCTGTGTACGCTATATGCAACATCTTTAAATACGAGCTATCTACACTCATCATCATACAAATCCTGAGCGTCTGCAATGATGTTCACACCTTTGAATACCATTCTGGAATGCTCTGGGTGTGGCGCAATTTCTGTTCATTTATACAGCTGTTTGCACTACTCTGGTGAGCAGGCAGTAGCTAATCACACTGTCATACAGAACCAGTGCATACGCTGCAATGTGTTCTGGGAAATTTGCCATAGATTCAAATCCAACTCTTACACCTACAGGTCCAGATTTAATTATCTAATTCTGCTTTGAGCAGTCTATTACAATGATCGGTGATAGCTCCTTGAATTTCTGTGGACTGAGTAGACATCTTCGTCCTTCTTCTTCAGCACTTTCATAGTTAGAAGCATGGAACCTGGTATACATGTCAAATGCTAGACTGCATATATTTTCATTCCACTGCAGGAGTAAATTGTCATGTGGGTAGAATTCCCAATTGAGATAGACTCTGGCATTAGTTAACCTGCAGTTTTCGAATACAGTGGAATCGGCTGCTATATTACCCCTTCTACCAGTCGGAAAGGCAAGTATGATGAATCTTGGCGTCTCCATCTGCACAGAGGTTTTAATAGCTCATGTTTCTTGGATGCCGTCAGAAGCACATGGTATTAAAAAAGCTTCCAAGAGCGGAATGTTAGTGATATATATGTCTGGTATCCCAGTCTGACAGCCTGCAAGAAGACATGGGCTTAGACAACAGCCACTAGGCGGCGCCCCTATAACCTGTGAACGCTGCTGTCGCCGCCACAGCACTGTGCGCGAGCCATGCATGCCACGCCAGCCTATTGGCATTTACGTTGGCCTATAAAGCTGGCAGCGCAGGGGCTCTGAAGTCATGCTGATGACACCGCCTTCCCGGCTCTCTAGCCTACCTTTCAACGGTCACAACACATCCTCCAAACCAACCTTGATCAGTTCACCACTTGGTGCAACCAGTCGTTCCTTCATATCAACCTGTACAAGACCCAGGTAATCATCATAGGCTGCACCAGCTGCTCTTTCCATCTCCATGATTTATACCTAACCATTTATGGTCATACCATCCAGCTCATCCCCACCCTGAGATACTAGAGTGCTGCAACGCTCCATGTTTGACCGGTCACGGCTCGCCTGTTGACTGGGGGACCGAGCCGCTCGTGTCCGGCCCCACACGACTCGGCTCGGTCACGTACTCGCCCCATGTCTGATGTCCGGATTCCGGACACGCGGATAACCGAGCATGACCGGTCACCGCCGACGTCTCACCTCGCCTCGCCCCGGCTCGCTGCGCTGTACTTTACTGTACAAATCCAACGCCTCTCTCTCTCTCTCTCTCTCTCTTTTAAGACAAAAGTAACGTTTCCAAGAACGGGTACGTGACACAGCTAAATTCATAAAGCATTTGGAAAGTAAAATGATATTTCAATACAATCGCGGATAGAAGACGAGTGTCATTTCCAAACAGAAGATCTATTTTTCCTTTCATTAACAGGAAACATTGAATAAGCGCTGTCCCTGTAAGCTAAAAGACAACCATCTTCACAAAGAAAGCATACAAAGAACATTCAATATTTACAGACGTAACTTGTCATACTTTTCACTTGTCTGCAACAGAAACAAAATTATAGTTATTGTTGATCAGTAAATCACTAACGCGTCCCGGATTTAACTGGCTGACATCTGCCACGTTAACTTCTCCATAATGCGCACCTAGATGTATTAATTCTTTGCCTAGTTCTCTGAAACCTTCACTGGAATCAGCATTAAAAGGTCTCACATCGTTAGCACAGATTGCAACACACTTTGCTGTAATACTATTTTTTATTACTGCCGGTATCCCTGAAGGAGCTGTACCTTTGTGAGGTTTCTTGCAACTATGTTTCTTTAAATGAGTGGTTTCCGACTGGAAACACACTAATGTTGAGCAGTTTATGCACGATACGTACCCAGTAGACGCACTGTTTTCGTCTACAACTAACAGAAATGTACTCCATACTTGGCTTTTTAGACCTTCCCTTTCTTCAATGTGTAAACATTGGTTTCAATCTTACGTCTTAACTGCACTGGCTTCCTCGCGCTGCATGATTGCAGAGAGAGAGAGAGAGAGAGAGAGAGAGAGAGAGAGAGAGACCACAAATGAGAAGCCCGTACTGGCTGCAGTCTCACACGGATAATGAAACGTATAAAGTGTTTGAAGTTATGTGCTACGTATTCGGTCACGGCTTCTATGCTCGGTCACTAGAACTAGTGCGGGCAGCCTATCCAGTTAGGGTGTGCTCGCCCCATCTCGTATTTTGTGCTCGCTTACTCGGTCATGCAGGACTCTATGAGATACCTTGGCCTCACCCTCGACCAACACCTCACGTGGACCCCTCATCTCCTGACCATCCAGCAGAAAGCCCATACCCACCTCTGCCTCCTGAAACTCCTGTTCAGCCGCACATAGGGATTGCATCCTTCCACCATCCTCCACACCTAAAAATCCCTCATCTGTCCTATCCTCTGTTATGTCAGCAAATCCTGGATCTCCACCCCCCTTCCCCCCTCCTGCTTTTATAAGGCTCTCCAAATCCTTGATCACCACACACTCCACCTTACCTTCCATATCTGCCTTCTGTCCTGCACATAGCTCCAGTACGAACTCATCCCCTTCCCCCTCGTCTTCCTTTTCCTCCAACATATCCGCATCCTTTACACTGTCCACAGGCTTGATCCCCCCACCCACTGGTGTCCTCTTTCCTCTCCTCCCCCACCAGTTGTTGCACCTCTATCGCTGTATCCCCCTCCCCCTCTCTCCACCTCCACACCCTCCATAGCCTTCATGAGTGCAATTTCCAGCACCTCCCCCTCCTGGATGATTAACTTCACTGTGACGTCTACCCTTCCTACCAACTGTAGCCTAGCCTTGTCCCCCCTCCCCACGGTCTCCCCTTCCCCTCTCCTTCCTCTAGAGCGGTTTCTCCTCCCCCCCATGAGTCTCTGTATTCCCTCCTCAGCTGTCTTCCTCTCCCATCCTTCCTCCCCGGCTCCCTTCAGCACGCCACCACCCAGTCTCACCTTCTGTTCTCACACTCTAGTACCGCCCTTTCCCCCTTTCTTCCATTCTCCCTCATATCCCTACCCCTGGCAGATCCTCCCAGTTTGTTCTTCTTCATCAGTGTGCTACGTCAGTACTGTGTTCGGTGCCAATCTACAGTGATGTTAAATGCTGTGGTTTTAATCGTGTGCTTGACTTCATCCTCCAGCTGTACTTCGCCTTGTGTTATTTTAATAGTTAAAGTGTTTGGTTTTTTGTGTAATATACTTTTTCTGATTTTTATCTCCATTTTTACAGTCACCCCCTTTTGTATTCTCTTACATAATGTTCCCCCTTTTTATATATATGTTCCTCATTTTTTCTCCTTTATGTTGTTTTAAATGTCTTCCTGTCATGTACTTACTGTGTGTCAGCTGAAGAGCAGTGCCTATGCTGCTGTAATCCCGCCCCAGAAAGGGAATTGAAATTCAATAAAGAAAAACACAAAGGCTCCAAAGTCAGTCGTGTCAGGGGGCCAGCAATGGGGCGTCTTCGTGCACTGTACCCTCTGCTTAGTCCATCATCCACCCTTCCTCTACGCCACAGGGCCTCACCATGTACCTGGACCTTGTTCGGCCGATGCTCTAATATGCGGCCATGGTGTGGGGTAATGCAGCTGCGACGCACATTGCAACGCTCCAGCGCGTCCAAAACGGGGCGCTGCGACTTGCGCTACACAAGCCGCCTCGCTGTCCAACGAGGCTGTTCCATGAGGAAGCAGGCAACCCCCCCCCCCCCACCCCCCTACTGCGGAATCACTTTCACTTCCGACAGATCGCCATGATGTTCTGCAATAGTGTAGAACACTCTGGCAGCCACTTAATCCATGGGTTGGACCTCCAGGTCTACCATACGCTGACGACTCTTTGGCCCAAACTACGGCGGGAATACGAGGTGCATTCAAGTTCTAAGGCCTCCGATTTTTTTTCTCTGGACTGGAAAGAGATAGAAACATGTGCATTATTTTAAAATGAGGCCGCGTTCATTGTCAATATGTCCCAGAGATGGCAGCACCGTACGGCAGATGGAATTTTACCGCCAGCGGCGAGAATGAGAACTGTTTTAAATACTTAAAATGGCGACCTTTTCCTTACTTGAACAGCGTGCAATCATTCGTTTTCTGAATTTGCGTGGTGTGAAACCAATTGAAATTCATCGACAGTTGAAGGAGACATGTGGTGATGGAGTTATGGATGTGTCGAAAGTGCGTTCGTGGGCGCGACAGTTTAATGAAGGCAGAACATCGTGTGACAACAAACCGAAACAACCTCGGGCTCGCACAAGCCGGTCTGACGAAATGACCGAGAAAGTGGAGAGAATTGTTTTGGAGGATCGCCGAATGACTGTTGAACAGATCGCCTCCAGAGTTGGCATTTCTGTGGGTTCTGTGCACACAATCCTGCATGACGACCTGAAAATGCGAAAAGTGTCATTCAGGTGGGTGCCACGAATGCTGATGGACGACTACATGGCTGCCCGTGTGGCATGTTGCCAAGCAATGTTGACGCGCAACGACAGCATGAATGGGACTTTCTTTTCGTCAGTTGTGACAATGGATGAGACGTGGATGCCATTTTTCAATCCAGAAACAAAGCGCCAGTCAGCTCAATGGAAGCACACAGATTCACCGGCACCAAAAAATTTCGGGTAACCGCCAGTGCTGAAAAAATGATGGTGTCCATGTTCTGGGACAGCGAGGGCGTAATCCTTACCCATTGCGTTCCAAAGAGCACTACGGTAACAGGTGCATCCTACGATAATGTTTTGAAGCACAAATTCCTTCCTGCACTGCAACAAAAACGTCCGGGAAGGGCTGCGCGTTTGCTGTTTCACGAAGACAACCCACCCGCTCATCGAGCTAACGTTACGCAACAGTTTCTTCGTGATAACAACTTTGAAGTGATTCCTCATGCTCCCTACTCACCTGACCTGGCTCCTAGTGCCTTTTGGCTTTTTCCAACAATGAAAGACACTCTCCGTGGCCGCACATTCACCAGCCGTGCTGCTATTGCCTCAGCGATATTCCAGTGGTCAAAACAGACTCCTAAAGAAGCCTTCGCCGCTGCCATGGAATCATGGCGTCAGCGTTGTGAAAAATGTGTACGTCTGCAGGGCGATTACGTCGAGAATTAACGCCAGTTTCACCGATTTCGGGTGAGTAGTTAATTAGAAAAAAAATCGGAGGCCTTAGAACTTGAATGAACCTGGTAGTATCTCCCGTAGTACCGTTGTCGACAAAAAGAGTGTCTCTACAACCAGAGACGCTCGCAGAGGACAACTCTAACCACTGAGCCCCACACTCAACAATTAGGTCAATGCAGGAACAGCAGCTATGTTGCTTACCGTGTCTACACACCTGGCTTATGAAGCCAGAGTTTTGAGCGAGCAAGCTCCGAAGTCAGTAATTTTCTGACTGCGCTCATGTGTTGTTCATCGTAAGCATCGTTGTCGGTTGCTGATATCGCTACGCCCAGGCTCTCGATCTGGTTTACTCTTCAGACTTGTATACTGATGTATCCATTCGTGGTTGTTGTTGTTGTTGTTGTTGTTGTCCATAGCTGTCTATCTGTAGGTTTTGGCGCCTCACCGTCGACGCCCTCGCCCGGTCGTCTGGCGTCTCCCGAACGTATCGGATTCCGGTTACTGGAATATGTACTGGCATTCAGAAATTTTAAACTCTTCTAACGGTCCTCGTCTGATACAGTGATGTGAGGCATTTTCTATGTTATGTTGCTGATTGTGATCATATTTTCCTCTTGAGCTCCGTGAATGTATAAGTTATTATCCGTCGCTCTCCGTACGAGAATGAGTGCCTGTTAGCACTCTTAATTACCTGTTTCATGTCCTCAAAGTAGCCCATAAGCATTTTTAGTGGTATGCACGCAGTAAATAATTTGTACTCTGCAACTGTTCTGTCCACCAGATCGCCTATGAACCATCCTGCATTTTCTAAACCATTCTGATCCGTGCTTGATGCATAGACATATGTTTTAAGGGTTGATGTTACACCAAAATTGCGTTTATGGTCGATCTCAGACCTACTGAGTTCATAGCATATATCTTGAAACAGGAAGGCTCTTTTCCAGACTGTTTTAGCACTTCATTTAAGTCGTCGATATCGTATGCACCAGGTTCTATTTCCACAATGTCTTTTTGACCATTAATATCCACATGAAGGTTGTTGTTAGCCTCAGTGATATGTGGAATGCTGTTGTTAGTCTCAAGTCCAATCAATACAATACTCCATTCACCAATGCTCAAATCAATTGGTGGGAAATAATTTGCAATTGAAAGTGTACGACATTGCATCTGAACCTCCACTGATGAAGGAATGTTTAAGCTCTTTCATACATATTCTTCTTCAGTGTAAACGTCAAGAGAAACACGGTGTATAGATGCATGCAGGGGCGTGTATTTTAAGTCCTGATGCCGTGTACAACACACGTCTTCTGCCAATGAATATCGTTGTAATTCTTCTGGCGGTAGCAGGTCGCCATATGAGTCGAAATAGTAAACAGATATTTAAGGTAGGTGATTTGGTATGTATCCCAAAACACAAGAGAGCATTTGAGAAATTATACCTGCTAATCTGGTCAACAGAGGTATTTATAGTTTCCAATGTGCAAAGAACGAATCCCAGAACTTATATCTTGAAGGATAGTAAACGTGAACAAATTACAGGTTGCTTCTACACCGAAGAGTTGCAGAAAAGCTCAGAAGTCATGTGTTTTTCGTGGAGAGAGTCATAAAACGTCCAGGAAATACAGCGCTAATCAAAATGCTTAGTTTTCCTGCATTAAAAAACAGTTGGATTGATGCTAACGATTTACTGTATGATGGGTTGCACAGTCCACAACCAACACAGTAGGAAAACACGCGTTCTAGGAGACGCGTTCGAGGAGGTGGTGGTGTTCTAGACAAACTGCCATGGAACTACACATTCCAGGATGTAACTACTGTGGACCTGGAACAAAGCTTCAAAAATACATGGCACGAGGTGATAAGCGGGTTTATCTGCTCGGCGAAGCGTGTGTGGAACACGACATTGCATACGCTGCAAATAAATATCTCCCAAGTCACCACATTGCAGATATGATTTTAGCTGATAGGCAAAGTGATAAGCAGAAGAAAGGACATTGGTAGATCAACGCACTGCGGCATTTGCAATTGATGAAACCATGCGTGGAAAAATTAAGTTGGGTTTAGGAGTGAGAGTTTCCTTTATGAATTAGCTTCATTGGATGTTGCACTCGTACTGAGTTCGTTGGTTGGTTGTAGCTTTGCTGTTGTTTAGCTTCAGGTGACTGCATTTCCATTTGTGAGGGAAACCAAATATATCTGCCTGCGAGAATACAACATGAATTTGGCCCTGTTTTATAATCGTTCTAAAAAATAGACAAACTGATTAAATTCTGAACTTAACAATTAATCTCGTTAATTAAACAAAGTGTTCCCTGTGCGTTAATGGTCCGCGTAATAATGCTGATCATGAAATGGTCCCTGCGCGATGATAATTTTCGTAACTAACTGATCCTGCAGTGCCACTAAATAAAAAATATTACCTTCATTCCTCTTCATACTCTTTTCTAATCTCATTATGTCTCAATTCATTCTAAATCATTAATCAAATCTTTCTCTTCTGTTTCACAACATTCAAACACAGATAATTTTACTTAAACACAGATGCACTTAACTTTACGTCTACGTTGTCACGTTTCTCTGCTCGGCGTCTGTCTCACTACTGGTCTAGCGATAGAACTCCCGCGCTCGTTGCTACCAAACAACGATGATGAACACCAGAACATGTTCCAGCGACACAGCCACTTTGACCAAAGACTGTGCGCGAATAATAAGCGATTCAAAATTGTCGCTTAGCGTTTGAGACATCCATAGTATGTACATATTCCAGAAATACAAATAACTTACTCCCAACAGACCTCTTTCAGGAGTGATGAATTTCGAGCAAAATATGAACGCTGCAGGTTGTGTATTAAAGAAGAAGAAGAGGAGGAGGAGGAGGAGAAGAAGAAGAAGAAGAAGAAGAATGGAAAGCAAAGGTGTTTGAAGAACTGTAACTCGATAGTGACTTATGCAGCTAAAAACTCTGAAGCAGAAAGGAGGGGGAAGAAGAAGAGGACCGATTAAAGCACCTCGAATTCTATCCGTAGCCAAGACGTCTCGTGGTTTTCTTCGATTCCTCATTACAGCCCTCTCCACTCTCTCGGCTGTGGGGCCCCCCGCTGGTGGTGCTGCAACTATTGCTCAAACAGTCAAGAACGTACAAAACTCACAAGCGCAGTTAGAAGCAAGAAGACATAACCGCATTATGAAAGCGGCAGCCATCGGAAAAGAACTATACTTGAAACCATGCAGGAGTGGACTTGGTCTATTCATAAAGGAAAAAAAAAAGCCCGTTAGCAGTCCTACCGCATCGGGCGCTCACAAATACTGATCACTTAAGTTAGTTAGAAAAAAATGGTCCAGCATTTTAATACCGTATCCATGAGTCCATCATCATGAACATCGATTGGTCTCATTTTTATTGTGCTTCGTTTGGTTCGATTATACTGAACAATTATTTCTGGGAGGATATCTGCCCATTTGTATGAGCCAGGAAGATTAAAACGCATTCACATTTGAACTGTTATTGTTCTGTTCAGATGTTCCACGATACTCACCTTCAGGTGGATGAATGTTTAATAGTGACGTATTACATACCGCTGCATCACGGTCTTGAAATACGTATTGTAAAACTCTCCACCGTTATCGGTTTGCAGGTTGTCCAGGTATCGATTCGTCCCTGACTGCAACAAACTTTCAAACATATTCACGACAATCCTCTCCATTTTTGTTTTAACAGATAATGCCCAGGCAGTCATTTCACCTGGACATAAGTGCAAAGTAACGTAATATTACATAGCAAATGGACAGACGTTAATATACCATTACAATTACACTGACTGAAAAAAATCGCAACACCCAAAAAATGATTACTGTGGATTAATGAAATTTCGGGAATTCGTTTGTCTAGGTAACATATTTAAGTGTTTAACACTGAAAGATCACAGGTTAATGTAATCGTGAGATACGCCATTGCAAATGTGAAATGATTGTACATTAATAACCGGCGTAACCGCCAGAATGTTAAACGCAAGCATGAAAACGTACATTCATTGTGTTGTACAAGTGCCAGATATCAGTTTTTGGGATCCAGTTCCATACCTGTTGCACTTGATCCGTCAGTAAACGGGCAGTTAATGCTGTTTATGGATGACGTTGGAGTTGTTGTCGGATGATGTCCCATATGTGCTCTATTGGAGACAGGTCTGGCAGGCCAAGGCAACATGTCGATACTAGGTACAAAATGTTGGTTTACAACAGCCGTATGTAGCGAGCGTTATCTTGCTGGAAAACACCCCCTGGAATGCTGTACATGAATGGCAGCAGAACAGGTCGAATTACCAGAGTAACGTACAAACTTGCAGTCAGGATGCGTAGGATAACTACGAGAGTGCTCCTGCTGTCACACACAATCGCACCCTAGACCATAATCTCAGGTGTAGGTCCAGTGTGTCTAACACGCAGACAGTTTGGTTGTAGGCCCTGAACTGGCCTCCTCCTAACCGAAACAAGGCCATCACTGTCACTGAGGCAGAACCATCTTTCATCAGAAAACACAACAGGCCTCCACCCTGCCTTTCAATGAGGTCTCGCTTGACAGCACTGAAGCCGCAGGTGGAGGTGATTTAGGGTCGGTGGAGTGCAATATGCAGGGTGTCTGGCTCCGAACTGTCCTTCAAGTAACCGTAACATTTCGTTGTGTCCCTGTGATACCAACTGTTGCTCAGATTTCTGCTGCAGACGCAGTACGACGCGACACATACATACGCCGAATACGATGGTCTCTCCTCTAGTGCCACGTGGTTGCCCAGAGCCGTGTCTTCTTGCGACCATACATTCTCGTGAATAACGCTGCCAGCAATCATGTGCAGAGGCTACATTTGAGCCAAGTCACTCTGCGATACCGAAGAAGGAACGTCCAGCTTCTTGTAGCCCTATTACACGACATCGTTCAAACTCAGTGAAATGTTGATAATAGCATCTTTGTCACCTTAAAGGCATTCTTGATTGTCATTAATTCACCACGTGCAATCTCACAGGTAACTAACGTTCACGATCGTTACAGGGTGTGTTTAAAGCAAACGTATTTGCAGCCTGATAGTCTTACGACACTGGCGCGAAATTTGAACCGACATAATCTTTCAGGTGTAGAAACACGCTTACTATCTTTCTTTTACGTCGCACAGTTCCTTCTTGGTGTTGTGACTTTTTTCTCTCAGTGTATAACATCTCAACGGGAACATTTGAAAATGGCAGTCCCACCGAAACGAGCTCTTTGTGAACCAACGTAATCAGTACGAGCGAAATAAAACAAGTTGCAGTTAACCTTGTATCAGATGAAAGAAAACGTTATTTTGACCTAATGTACGCTACGGGCCCAACAGAGTGGAAATAATTTATACAATTTCAGCCATTAAATTGCTACTTTAAGTTCAGAGGCGTATTTATTTATTTACTTACACGTCAAGTTCCGTAGGACCAAACTGAGAGGCGCTGCAGTCAGGGACTGTGCGGCTGGCCCCGGCGGAGGTTCGGGTCCTCCCTCGGGCATGGGTGTGTGTGTTTGTCCTTAGGATAATTTAGGTTAAGTAGTGTGTAAGCTTAGCGACTGATGACCTTACCAGTTAAGTCCCATAAGATTTCACACACATTTGAACCAAATTGAGGGGCAAATCTCCAAGGTCATGGAACGTGTCTGTACATGAAATTACAACATAAAAGTAATAACAGATAAAAATAAAATGTTTATGAACCCAAAAATTCAAGCCATAAGTTTCAGTACATGCAGTCAACAATATAACATAAGAATCAGCTTAATTTTTCGAGGAACTGCTCAAGAGAATAGAAAGAGCGACCCATGAGGAAACTCCTCAATTTCGATTTGAAAGCGCGTGGATTACTGCTAAGAGTTTTGAATTCTTGTGGAAGCTTATTGAAAATGGGTGCAGCAATATACCGCACACCTTTCTGCTCAAGAGTCAAGGAAGTGCGATCCAAATGCAGATTGGATTTCTGCCGGGTATTAACTGAGTGAAAGCTGCTTATTCTTGGGAATAAGCTGACACTGTTAACAAGAAACGACAGTAAAGAATATATGTGTACATATATATATATATATATATATATATATATATATATATATATATATATATATATACACACATATTGAGAGGCCAATCTGAGACACCCACACTAGTGAACAGGGGTCGACAAGTGGTTCGTGAACTCACACCACTTATTGCCCGAACCGCCTGTTTCTCAGCCAAAAATATCCTTTTTAGAATGGGAAGAGTTATCCCAAAATATAATACCACACGACATAAGCGGATGAAAATAGGCAAAGTAAACCAATTTTCGTGTCGAACGATCACTTACTTCAAATATCGTTCGAATAGTAAAAATGGTAGCATTAAGTCTTTGAACAAGATCCTGAACGTATGCTTTCCACGACAGCGTACTATCTAACTGAACATCTAGAAATTTTAACTGTTCAGTTTCACTAATCATATACCCATTCTGTGAAGTTAAAAGGTTGGGTTTTGATGAATTATGTGTTAGGAACTGTAAAAACTGAGTCTTACTGTGAGTTAGCGTTAGTTTATTTTCTACAAGCCATGAACTTAGGTCATGAACTGCACTGTTTGAAACAGAACCAGTGTTGCTCACATCATTTACTACAAAGCTAGTGTCATCAGCAAACAGGAATATTTTAGAGTTACCCGTAACACTACACGGCATATCATTTATATAAATAAGGAACAGGAGTGGCCCAGCACTGATCCCTGGGGCACCCGCCATTTGACTGTACCCCACTCAGACCCCACATCAGAGACATTCTCAATACTGTGAAGAATGACCTTTTGCTGTCTGTTGTTAAAGTAAGAGGTGAACCAATTGTGAGCTACTCCCCGTATTCCGTAATGGTCCAACTTCTGGAGCAATATTTTGTGATCAACACAATCAAAAACCTTAGTTAAATCAAAAAACCCATCCAGTACCCCACAGGAAAAAGATAATATAGCATTTTCAGTTGTTATACGACTTCTAAATCCCAGCTGTACATTTGATAGCAAATTATGTGATATAATATTATCAATTATCCTTACATACGCAGACTTTTCAACAACTTTAGCAAACACTAATGGCATAGAAATAAGTCTAAAATTGTCTACATTATCATTTCTCCCTTTCTATAAAACCGCTTTACTACTGAGTACTTTAATCGTTCAGGAACTGACCACTCCTAAAGCAAAAATTACAAATATGGCTAAGTTCAGGGCTAAATGTGCAGCACAGTACTTTAATATTCTGCCAGGCACTCCATCATATCCATGAGAGTCTTTAGTCTTCAGTGATTTAATTATTGACTCAATCTCCCCCCTGTCTGTATCATAGAAGAGTATTTCAGACATCAGTCTCGGAAAGGAATTTTCCAAGAGAGGTATATGATTCCCTGTAGAAACTAAATTTTTATTTAATTCACCAGCAATGTTCAGAAAGTGATTGTTAAATACTGTACATATATCTGATTTATCAGTAACAGAAATATTTTTACTACGAACTGAATTTATGTCGTCGACCTTGTGCTGCTGACCAGACTTTTCCTTCACAACTGACCATATGGTTTTAATTTTGTCATGTGAATTAGCTATTCTATTTGCGCACCACATACACTTTGCCTTCCTAATAACATTTGTAAGCACTTTTCAATACTGTTTGTAATGGGCACCTGTAGCTTGATTGTAACTACTTCTAATATTTTGATATAATTCTCGCTTTATTCTACACGATATCCTTATCCCACTAGTGAGCCACCCAGGCTGTCTTTTACTGCTCCGTTTGGAATGTTCTAATGGAAAGCAACTTTCAAAGAACATGAGAAATGTGTTAAGGAAAGAATTATATTTATCATCTATGTTATCGGCACTATAAACATCTTGCTACTCTTGTTCCTTCATGAGATTTAAAAAAACTCTCTATTGCCGTTGGATTAAATTTCCTACATAGTTTGTAATTATATATGACATCTGTTTGAGTACAAAAGCCTTTTAGTGTCAAAATTTGTGCATCATGTTCTAAAAGCCCATTCACCCTTTTACTAACAAAATGCCTATCTAGTAATGAAGAATGAATAAAAAAATTGTCTACGGATGTGCTACTGTTCCCCTGCACCCTAGATGAAAAAAAAAAAAAACAGAACCTGCATCATATCATATGAATTTAGGTAATCTACCAGCATTATGTTCCATGTACCATCATATACAAAATTAATGTTGAAGTCACCACATATAACTAATTTCTGGTACTTCCTATAAAGTGAATCAAGAACCCTCAGCAGCTTGGGCAGAAATACTCTGAACTCAGGGACCTGTAAACAACAAAAATTAGAAGTTTAGTTTCACTAAATTCAACTGCCCGTTCACAATATTCTAATGTCTGTCCATTGCAGTGCCGCGATACATCGATGGACTTAGATGGAATATTGCTTTTTACGTACATATCCACTCCGCCACCCTGCAAGGAACTCCTTGAAAAACAGCCAACTAATCTTTATCCTGGTAAAGGAAGCCTCTGAATTGTCAAATTATTTAAGTGGTGCTCCGATATACCAATAATTTCAGAGTCAACATCTATAAGCAATTCACTAACTTTATCTCTAATACCTCTTATATTTTGATGAAATATGCTAATTCCTTCTCTGTTTGGAAACATGACGTCCTCTGAAGGTCATTCCTTTGTTAGAGAGACATTTTTTTTAAGCAGGTATACCTATCAGCTGAGTTCAGTTTAAAAAAGGTGCAGCTCTAAAACCAACTACTACAGGAACTTTTCCATGAGTGATCTCAGTACCCCCCCCCCCCCCCCCCCTATTACACTGTCACTTATAAGTTTGCCAGCCTCCCATTCCCATACCTATTAAGATGCAGGCCATGCCTAGTGAAACCCGATCTATTTATAGACTCAACTGGCACTACTGCAATGTGACCCATGCCCTCTGCAATCAGTGCCTTCTCCAGCCGCATGTTAACGCGCTTAGCAGCCGCATTAAGATGAGGCCGATTATGACGCTGAAACAGTTGCACGAAATGCACATTAGTGCCAGCAGTTTGAGTAGCTATCTTTACCAGGTCACCACCTACATCATATTCCCTTTCCCTATCAAGATTATTCCCTGCTCCACCCACAATCACTACCTGATCGTCCTTTGTAAAATTCCTACATAACTCCCCTACTCTGTCAGTCACCTGAGCCAACCCTGCACTAGGTTTCACAATGCTGATGACCTGGTGTTCACTCCCCAACACTTCCTGCAACTGCTGGCACACATCTCTACCGTGTGAACTACCTAGCAGCAGAGCCTTCTTCTTTCCATTAGACTTTTCAACTACCTGCGGCTACAATAAGCTCCTCTCCACTCAACTCTGACAGTTGGTCAAGCATATTACATATAAACAAGGTACAATTGTCTGAATACCTCCTCCTCCTAGCTGCCTTCTTGCCAACGGCCAGTTCCCATTCCACAGCACCCTTCACCCTCCTCAACCTACCTAGTCTCTTCTTTGCGTATTATAACTGCACCTGGAGGGCACAGATATTACGCTCCTGCTCCTCTATCAACTTATTTCTGCTACAGATTCTGCATTCCCAGGAGAGTACCTCACTAGAATGCCCGCTGGCTTCCCCACTGCATCCCCTCTCCCAATGAAAATACTTTGAACAAATCCCACACCGTAACCCACTACTCACAAACCTACGACAGAGCCCACGCTTCTCACTCATGGTAAAATTCTACAGTTACTGAAAAAACTAAACGTCTACGTTACATAAGTTCAGTAGAACTATTTATAGAACAATAGCGGTCTCTAAAATCTCTCTTTACTAAGAAAGCAACAACTTTTATTAAACTATTAGACCACAACTAATACCAATGCCAACAAAACTTCACAAAATGTATTAGCTAAAACTAAAAATTCAAGCGCCCACTGGAACACTCCACAAAGCTAAAACTAAATGAAAATTTTACTGAAGTATTTCACTAGAAACAATAAGAAACGTCAGCTGAAAACTAAAGTACGAATTTTCTTAACGATTTCAACGCACAGAAAACTCTAAAAAACACAGCGAGCACACGTTATCAAAAGTTCTTTCAATCATTATTTCACCACGAACAGCATGAATCACCACTGAAAAATATTAAATTTAATAACCGTATAACAGTGCACTAACAACTTTGCCAGTACTTAGCTTTATAACCGCTACAGTTGCTTCCGCACGCCGCGAAATGTAATATATCACCCGTCATAAGACAGAGGATGGCATAAGACAGAGGGTGGCTGAGGTTTTCGTTGCAGACCACACACTGCGGCGACGTCCATGCGTGAAATAAGAGGCGGTAGCGTCGCAACTAATGTTGAAAAACGAGTCTGGACGAAACGATCGCCTACCTCCATCTCAGCGAGTAATCGGTAATTGTAGACCAAGAGGGCCTTCGCTACTTCAGTGCGTAGGAATACTGAAGAGCGAAGGCATAATGAAACCAACAGTCAAGAGTCTATACAAGGCATTCATCATAATTTCTTGTAAACAGCAGAGCCATTGCATATTATATCCTACGAATGTTCTAGATTATGTGGGAAGAGCTTTTTGGGAAATCAGGTTTGTGAACGTTGTAGCTACATATAAGGAATGCTAAGGGTCTCTGCATTTACCTGCTCACATCTGGTGACAGGCGTATACACTATGACTGTTCTGCAAAAAAAGAGAGAGAGAGAGAGAGAGAGAGAGAGAGAAACAAGAACGCAACTGTAAACGCATTTTGTAAAGATGATATTGAGGGTGTTCTGCGTTTGCTGTTCAGTATTCCTGACATATTATAAGTGCCAAACAGTTACATCAGTTGGTTGTGGATATTTGCTTTCAAAATAAACTCATCAAGCTGAGTGCTGAGAGAAACTATAAGAGACGTAGATCTGCTCCACGACAGAACGCCGACTTATTCTGACGCTTCCACCTAGTTCTCGCTGTTAGAACTTTCCTGTGCTCTTATCTCGGTTGGTATAATGGGGGCTTCTCAATTAGGATACAGCCACAACGTGGCTTCGTGAAGCACCCAACGCAAGGGAACGGTAATAGTTGTAAGATGATCGTTGAGACAGAGAAACTGTGGAGCCGTGGTATGAAAAGCATCTGGAAGCTAGGCTGATTACTCTAACTCAATAAAACATGCTACAATGTGCATACAGTCCTTAAAGAGAAGATGCTAGGAATATGATACCGAAATATGAAGTGTCAGCTAATGAAACAATAATGTTGATAAAATGGTTCAAATGGCTCTGAGCACTATGGGACTCAACTGCGGAGGTCATTAGTCCCCTAGAACTTAGAACTAGTTAAACCTTACTAACCTAAGGACATCACACACATCCATGCCCGAGGCAGGATTCGAACCTGCGACCGTAGCGGTCTCGCGGTTCCAGACTGCAGCGCCAGAACCGCGCGGCCACTTCAGCCGGCCTGTTGATAAAAGATCTATTGAACAACGACAAGTGGAAATGAGCATAATGACATGACAAAGGAAGGTAACATCGAGATCACCACCGGAAGCGGCGGTGGCAGGTACTGGCAGAACTACTATCGAAAACAGTGGTCCCAACGTGGGGGTAATTAACGCCTTAGGGGTAAAAACAAAATGATTCACCTGTATTTCAGTATATGAAATTATTTTTGAAACATTATTACTATTATCAGTATTTCATAAGACTGTAATGCTGATTATGTGAGTTACGAATCTTGACATTGTTTTCAGATGCTGGCCTTCACGTGTGGCACAGTGTGATGTAGGTTACAACTTGTGAAACGAATGTATGAACAACATATTGCTCATGCAGTGCACCCACAACATGCATACTTTGTAACATGCTGATATGACAGTAAAATTGAGAGATATGTGTCACAAACGCTTAAATATTCCATGAAAATGCCGTCTCCGGCTTGTAGATAGTTCCCGCAGTAGACCAGAAATAACTTAATTATTCATTTCGCAAGAATAAAAGAGCTGATTGAAAGAACTTTTGTATCTGTCTGATAGTTGTTTCCTCTACACACCAGGAATGCTGTGCGGGCAGTTGCCCTGCCACGAGGACGTGGGTAAAGGGCTTTGATCAACACCGAGGTATTTCCTCGTATGGCCTGGGCTGTTTACCACCGAGTTACGCGTCGCTTCCACGGTGTCTGGGAACGCCATCCTCGTCGACAGGCAGAGCGTGGGCTGTTGGCAGAGCACTATTGTGCTACGTCAGGTCAGATGCCCTCGC